>NW_026057582.1:45761704-45915527 GCF_023721935.1 Panthera uncia | reverse complement strand
GGAGGAAGGGAGAGAGAATTCCAAGCAGGCTCCACACCATCAAGGCAGAGCCCAACGTGGGGCTTGATCTCACAAACCATGAGATCATGACCTGAGCTGAGATCAAGAGTCAGATGCCTAACCAACTAAGCCATAGGCACCCCTCATCACACAGAATTTTAAATAGACACACACTTTAGGTTGATAATTAATAAATATTTTCATTGCTTCATCAAGGATATTCTTAAGTGACACTGACTTTCTTTTTTAATCAGGAATTCATAGTAGTAAAGAATACAATACAGTTTGGGGCCACTGCCTTGCTTTGTACTAAGGCCCAGAAGTTTTCCCTACCATTGCTTTTGTACCATTAGTGAACATATCAACACAGTTGACCCAGGATAAAAAATCAGAAGAGTTTTCAACACTTTGGATATTTCAGTGCCACTTATGTTTCTTCTCAGACATTGACATAAAAGAATACCTTTCTGGATGATTAGTTGATGCTCACACTGGATTATTACAAACAAAATTAGTCCTGCTTCATCAAGTTCAATCATTTACAAGACAAAAATATAAATCTATAGATAAGATATTAAATCTTTGTTTTCAGTTAAATCTTCAAATCAGTTAATTTCTGTACTATTGGAAAATGGCAATGCCATAATTTACTGAATGGACTTCCCCTCCAGCAGGCATTCAGTACTGTCCACTGTGTAAGGCTTTACTGGTTTCTCAGCTACTGTGTGTGCTTTCTCAGCCAGTGCAATATAGTAATATAGCCTGTAAATATTTGAATGGTGTTTTCATTTCTAATTTGGAAAGTTATAAAAACAATTTTTAGTGTTTAAAGTGCTCACCACATCTGCATTTAAATTTCAATTCCTCTTGCTTTTAAACTCTGGTCTCCAAATGACGCTGCAGCCTAACTTGGGCCTTAATATTATTCAGAAATGTTCTGTCATAGAAGACACAACAAGATAAATTATTAACGTTTGTAAAGCCTATTGAAAGATACTTTTCATTACATTTTATTTGATAAAACAAAACAAGAAATCAGTTTCATACAGTTCCTTTGAGGTAGTTTCCTTACTTTATTGAGTCAGAGAGTTCTAATCACTTTCCTATTTCTCAGCATCTTAGAGATAAACAGGGAAGTTGTATGTTAAAGATATTTTTTATTGTGGTAAAATATATATAACATAAATTTTACCATTTAATCATTTTTAAGTGTATAGTTCAGTGGCATTAAGTATGTTCATATTGTTGTACAACCATTGCTATCTATCTCAAGAACATTTCATTATCCCATAGTGAAACTCTGTATCCATTAAAAAAAATAATTTCCTATTCCTGAGACAATAATCCATTCTTAAATATTAAAAAAATATGTTTTCATTTTAGAGTAAAATAAGATTAATTTTTAATATGAGTTTAATATCAAATTTCAAATTTTTTAAAGTTTTTGAAGAAAGTTCTTAAATATTGTAAAACAAATCTGTCAGGTATACCAATTCTTATTGTCTTTCCATGGAGGTACAAGGATTTCAAAATAACTACTTACCGGATGATAATGGAGTTTCAGCAGGTATAACCAAAGAAACCTAGTAAGAGGCCAGTAAAAGTAGGAAAACAGTCTGAGTTCATCTCTGAAAATGCACATATTTATACCCTAATTCTATTATATCAGGAATTCTATAAAACACAAGAATATACATGCATATAAAGTGTTGACATCATCCCTTATCATGTAGCCTCTGGAAAACTCTGCTGTACATCCAAAAGAGAATTAGAGTACAATAAGTAAATAACATCTTAGTATTTTTTTTATCAGTTTGATTTTGATCTTTAAGGTCCCTGGACCACACTTTAAGAACTGCTACCCTAGAGCAACCACTTAAAGTGAAAACAAAACAAAACAAAACAAAAACTGGAAAAGTATAGTTAAAAATCCAATAGATAAGTTAAATCCTAAAAAATATTCAATTAACCCAAAAAAACACAGGAAGTAATAGAGGAAAAACAAACACCAACAGCAAAACACAAGCAGAAGCAAACAGAAAACAAATAGTAAAATGTAAGATTTAAATCCAAACATATCACCAATTATATTAAATGTTAATGGACTAAATATTCCCATTAAAAAATAGAGATGTTCAAAATGGCACTTTAAATATAAAAAAAAGATATGTCAAAAATAAATAAGTGGGAACTATAATATACTATGCATTCAGTAAGCATAAGAAGGCCCTTTAATATCAGATAAGATAGATCTAAAAACCAAGTATTACCAGATATAAAAAGATACCTTTCATCAGGAAGCAAAGAATATTAGCAAATATAAGAGGTATATTTCATCAGAAAGACATAAAAATTATAAATGGGTACATGAAGCCAAAAATAGTAGGAAATAAAGCAGAAAAAAAGATTTACCAAAATAGTGAAAAATAAAAGGGGGGAATTTGTACAATTATAGTTGGAGATTTTATTGCCCCCCCCCAACAATTGATAAAACAGTCAGTACAAAAAATCTGAACAGCAATACCAACACCCTTGAGCTAACTGACTCTCAGTAACTGGAGGGTACACGTTCCTTTCAATTGAGCATGGAAATGGTCATCAAAATAAACCATACAAGGCACCATAATAAAAGTATCAATACATTCAAAAGAATTGGAATCAAAGAATGTTTTCTAGCATAATGCAATTAAATATCAGTAATATGATATCTAAAAAAAATCCAAATATTTAAAAATTATAATTCTAAATAACCCATAAGAAAAGGAAGAAATCACAAGGGAAATTAGAAAACATTTCATATGGAAGGATAACAAAATACAATACATCAAAATTTGTGGGATACTGCTAAAATAGTGCTTGAAGAGAAAAATATATCTTTAAATGCTATATTAGAATGGAAGAAAGATATAAAACTATGGCCTAAGATTTCACCTTAGAAACTATGGGGGAAACTAGGACAAAGTTAAAAAAAAAAAAAAAAAAGAAGTCCAAAGCAAGTAGAAGGACTGAGGGACTGAGATAATAAAGATAAGAATAGAAATCAGTGAAACAGAAAATAAACAATAGAAAAATTAAAGCCAAAAGTTAATTCTGTGAATAGATGAACAAATTTTATGTACGGAAACAAGCAGAGTGAAGATACAAATTCCCAATATCATGAATGAAAGAGGGAATATCACTGTAGATCTTAATAGGCATTAAAAGAAAAATGAAGGAATATTATGAACAGCTTTTTGTGAGTAAATTTGACAACTTAGAGGAAATGGACAGATTGCTTTAAAAATACAATGTAACAAATTGGTAGAAGATAAAATATTAGTTCTGAATTGCCCTATATTTATTAAAAAAATTTTGATTTGTTATCAGAAATTTCCGTCAAAGAAAACTCTAGGCCAAGATGGTTTCACTGGTTAATTTTATCAAATCTTTAAAGATAATACCAATATTAAACTCTTTTGAAAATATAAAAGGAAAGAACTCTTTCCAACATATTTTATAAGGACAGCATTACTGTGATACCAAACTTGACAAAAATATTACAAAGCACATAAAAGCTACAATACTTAAAGACTCAGAATCTAAGCAATATGTAAAAAGGAAAAGATATTATAACCAGGAAGAGTTTATCCCAGGAATGCAACATTGGTTTCACATTGAAAATCAAATCAGTTTAATTCACTCATTCGGAGAACAAAGGGAAAAAATAAATGTGTAATAATTTGAATAGATGCAGAAAAAACATTTGATAAAATTCAGCACCCTCCATGACTTAAAAAAACACGGAACTCTCAGCTAATAGGGTATACAAGAAACAATCCTCTATCTGATAAAAAGCATCTATAAAAAACCTTCCATCAATATCATACTTAAAGTATTGTTTTGCCCCTAGGATTGGAAACAAAGAAAGAGTGCCCATTCTCACCATTTCTATTCAATATTCCAAGAAAACAAGAAACAAAAAGTATAAAATTGGAAATAGAAAAGTAAAACTGTCTGTACTTAACAGAATTGCTTTTGTAGAGCATCTTAAAGAGTCTGCTAAATAACTACTAGAATTCATGAGTGAATTTAGCAAGTTCTCAGGATACAAGGTCAAAATGCAAAATTATTGTGTTTTTATATATACCAAGAGCAGTCAATTAGAAGATAAAATTCAAATCACATTTATGTTAGCATCAAAAAACAAAATACTTAGGAACAAAATTTCCAAGGCACCTGGGTGGCTTAGTTGGTTAAGCATCTAACTTTTGATTTCTGCTCAGGTCATGATCTCATGGTTCATGAGATTGAGTCCTGCATCAGACTCTATGCCGACAGCATAGAGTTTCTCTCTCTCCTTTTCTCTCTGCCCCTCCCCCGCTCACACTCATGTTCTCTCTCAAAATAAATAAATAAACTTAAAAAAAAAAAAAGAAACAAATTTTCCAAAAAAAAACCAAGCAATATCTCTGTACTTAAAACTACAAAATATTACTGAGAGAAATTAAAGAAGACTATAAATCAATGAAGACTATTGTTCATGGATTAGAAGATGCAGTATTGTTAAGATGGCAATTCTTCCCAAATGATTTACAGATTCAAAGCGATCCTAATCATAATTCTACGATGTGGTTTTTAAAAATAGAATTTGGCAATTTTATTCTAAAACTTATATGGAAACTCAAAGGACCTAAAAATACATTTAAAATGGTGCATTCTAATAAAACTTTGTACTATGATGAAAGTATTCTATACCTGCATTGTTCAGTATGGTAGCTAGCCATATGTGACTATTGAGCACTTGAAAAGTAGCTATTGTGACAGAGGATCTGATCATTTAATTTAATTTAAGTGTAAATAACCAAATGTGGCTAATGGCTATTGTATTGAACAATGCAGAAAGAAACACTGAAAAAGCAGGGGACTTACACTACATGGCTTTGAAATTTAGGATACAGCTACAATAATTAAAACACTATGCTACTGGCATAAAAGAGGCAAACAGATCAATGGAACAGAATAGAAAGCCTAGAAATCAATCCACATATATAAGGTCTTCTGATTTTTGACCAAGGTGCTAAAGCAATCCAAACGGAAAAGGAAACCTTTTTAACTAATGAGGTTGGAAAAACTGGATATCCATATGAAATAAAATGAAGCCCAACTCCATCTCATACTATAACGCACATAAAAATATTTCAAAATGGATGATAGACCTAAATGTAAATGAAAAAATTCTAAAACTTCTGAAAATAAACACCAAAAAGTATCTTTACAACTTGGGCATAGGCAAAGATTTCTTAGGTCATAGAGTAATCAGAAGGAATAGATTGACGAATTAGACTTAATTAAATTTTAAATTTCTCATCCAAAGAAAAGACTAATAAAATGCAAAAGCAAGCCACAGACTTCAAGAAAATATTTGCATATTTCTGACAAAGGACTCATTTCCAGCATATATAGAGATCTCTTACAACTCAATAATAAAAAAAAAAGACAACCGAATTTAGAAGTGGACAATGATATGAATAGATTTTTCACAAAGAAGATATACAAATGGCCAATAAACAAAATGTCATTAGTCTTCATGAAATGCAAATTAAAACAAAAATGAGATACTACCACACAACCATCAGCATGCTAAAATTAAAAAGATTGAAAACCCCTAATGTTGTCTAGGATGTAGAGCAACTGGAACTCTCATACTTTGTTGGAAGTATAAAATTATACATCCATTTTGGAAAGAGATCAGGCAATTTCTTATACAGCTGAATTTATACCAACCATACCACCCAGTAATTCCATTGTTAGGTATTTACCCCAAAGAAGTGAAAACATATGTCCACAGAAAGATGTATATAAGAATATTTATAGAAACTATCCATCAACAGAAAAAATTGTCATATAAACAATCTCATATAATTATTAAGTGGAATTAGTGTGATTAACTATCCTGGTTTCTCTGGGACTGAGAAGTTTTCTGGGACTTTCAGAGCTAAAACTAGGAAACTCTTAAGCAAATCAGGGCCAGTTAGTCATTCTAATTATCCACCTCAGCAATACAAAGACCATAGAATTACTAAAACATCCAACAACATGGGTGAAGCACAAAACATTATGCTGAGTGAATGAAGTCTACAAAAGAGTTCATATTCTATGGTCCTCTTTATAGGAAGTTCAGAACTAAGGTGTGGCAAAAACAGAAGCAGGAGAGTATACATCTGAGGGTTTGGCTGATGGGGAAGGGGTGCGAGGGAACTTTCTGGAGTGATGGTAATGCTCTCTATTTTGGTAGAAATGTGGGTTACACTGGTGTATACATTTGTCAAAACTTAGTGAATGGTAATTTGAAGTTTCTGCATATCTACATTTTAAAAATACCTGTAAACAAATATTGAACTCTAGCTAATGACATGCATACCAATGTGTTAATAATATGCATACTGAAGTGAGGTGTGACTCTTCTTTCCTTGTGTGGTATGGAATTTCTAAAAAAAGTGGTGTAGATGTTAGAGATGGAAGAAGGGAGAATAATACCTTGAGGATTGCTTCTGAGTGGAATTGTCTGTTATTGACTCCATTCATTTTAGAAAGATTTTCTTTAACTTTTTGACAACAGCTTCCATGTTGCTGAATCCATTTTTCTGTTTTGTTTTGTAATCCTGTGTTTTGCAGGAAGAATCTTACTTTGCTTTCTAAATCAGTGAGCTTCTTTCATTGTTATATATATGTAATCTAGCTGTAATTTTGTTTTATTAATTGCCTCAGTGTTATTGACTCTTTGCTAACTTTTCTCACAACCTTTTTTTTTTTTTTTGGCTTTTATAGTATTTACAAGTATAAGCAAAATATCTCCATATTATGTCTTTTAGTAGTCATTTTATTTCTCCAGAAAGTTACTTAGGATTATTTTAAAGGATGGCAGTGCTTACAACATTCTAACTTCTTGTTATCTAATGTTTCTTTAATACTATAGTACTTTTAAAATTGGTTCTGGATTGGCTTTAGATTAGCTTCTGTTTAATGTTTTTTTTTTTTTTTATATTTTGAAGAGAGAGAGAGACAAGGCATAGGCAGGGGAGGGGCAGAGAGAGAGGGAGACACAGAATCCGAAGCAGGATCCAGGCTCTGAGCTGTCAGCACAGAGACTGACACGGGGCTGGAACCCACAAACCCTGAAAACACAACCTGAGCAGAAGTCGGATGCTTAACCAACTGAGCCTCCCAAGCACCCCTAGATTAGCTTTTTTATTAACAACTTTTTGGGTATTCGCAAAAATAAAAATGTACACTGTAGAAAATTTTAGCCTTGATTTTAGAAAATTTTAATCTTGTTAGGGTTTTACTTGTTTTCACGCATACTTTTTGTTATGGTAATGAGGTAGGTCAAAAGAGTACTCTCAGCACCTGGGTGGCTCAGTCGGTTAAGTGTCCGACATGGGCTCAGGTCATGATCTCCCATTTTGTGAGTTTGAGCCCCATGTTGGGCTCTGGGCTGATAGCTCAGAGCCTGGAGCCTGCTTTGGATTCTGTGTCTCCCTCTCTCTCTGCCGCTCACCTGCTTGTTTGTGTGTGCTCTATCTCTCAAAAATAAATAAAAAATTTAAAAAATAAGAGGGTACTCTCAACATCTTTCAAGGTATCTTTTATCTTTTAGTTCTCCTTCTTCTTATATACCTCTAAAATGTGTTGTTCTTATAAAGAAGTCAGTTATAATAATGGTTCTTAATCCTACCAAACCCAGTGCACGCTTCTAATAAGGTTTTTTTTTTTAGTTTATTTATTTATTTTTGAGAGAGAGAGAGAGAGGGCACACATGTACATGGGAGAGGGGCAGAGAGAGAGGGGAGAGAGAGAATCCCAAGCAGGCTCCTTGCTGTCAGTGCGGAGCCTGATGCAGGGCTCAAACCCATGAACTGAGATTGTGACCTCAGCCAAAATCAAGAGTTGGATGCTCAACGGACTAAGCCACCCAGGCACCCCTCTAATAAGTACTTTTTTTTTTCTTTAACGTTTATTTATTTTTGAGACAGAGAGACAGAGCATGAACGGGGGAGGGGCAGAGAGAGAGGGAGACACAGAATCTGAAACAGGCTCCAGGCTCTGAGCTGTCAGCACAGAGCCCCACGCGGGGCTCGAACTCACAGACCGTGAGATCATGACCTGAGCCGAAGTCGGACGCTCAACCGAGTGAGCCACCCAGGTGCTCCTCTAATAAGTACTTTTAATAATTTTTTTCTATCCTGAAATTAATAGATTATTTTAATCTACCTACACACATAACCAAAAACTCAATGTAAGTGCCCTTAATATAAAGAGGAAATAAAAGGAAAGTAATTAACAACTATTTCAATACGTAAATTTAGGGGCATGATATACTAGTCAGATGCTTGTTATCTCTACACAGAAACCTAATGGGACAGCTACAATGCAGTGGATCTTTTTGGCAGTTGTGTCACTTCTCAGAATAATGTTTTGGTTTTTTGGGGTTTTTTTTCGGCATGAATATATTTTTTTTAATTTTATTTTTTTAAATTTACATCCAAATTAGTTAGCATATAGTGCAACAATGATTTCAGGAGTAGATTCCTTACTGTCCCTTACCCAATTAACCCATCTCCCCTCCCACAACCCCTGCAATAACCCTCTGTTTGTTCTCCATATTTAAGAGTCTCTCATGAGGGGGACAAAACATCAGAATAATGTTTTTAATGCATAAGATAAATAGGATTACAAAGGAAACCAATTGTATTGAAATACAGACCCCATGTTAAGAATCCCTGCAACTCCATTGGGTGTGAGTACTAAATTGTGAGTGAGTACTAAATTATAAGAGTTTTCTATTTGGGGAAACAATGGAAGCCTCGATATTAAAATGTTATTGATTCAAAAGTGCATTTGAGTGCCTACATCATTTTGTCGTCAACATAATGACATCAATAGGGATTAACTAACATCAGCTCTCTAATAGAATGAAGCAAATAACATAAGAGCTGTATTTCTATTCTAATTTTGTATCTCATTGGAAACCAAGTGTATGAAATGGAATAATGCTTCTATTTCCCATACTTTTCTCATTAGTACTAAACTACCTCTCTGATTAATATCAATTTTGCCAACTTATTTCTTCATATTACTTAGGGGAGTAGGGTAACCTTGGCAGGACAAAATCTTCCTCCAGCTACCATTGGGCAAGTTGGCAAATAATTTATCTGTATTAATAGGGTAATTTAAACCCAAGTGGTTCTGAGAATAGGAATCATAAAGCAGGATAATCAAGAGTTTGTTTCAACAGGTGCTCACTCAGTGTTTTCTAAGAGTGCATTGCAAGAGGTGACCATGTTGTGTGTGTATGAACAGCCTGTCATGACAAATGTGCAATGTCATGATGATGAGTTTTATTTCTTTTAGGGTATGTCTCTGTGCCAGACTGTTGTTGTAGGCTCTGTAGTCATTCTCCTCTACTCTTCAAGAGCATGTTACAATTTGGTGGTGATCACCATATCTCAGGATACATTAGAAAGTCCATTTAACTATGGCTGGGATAATCTTTCAGATAAGGTAAGTAGCTACCATGTATTGCTAATCTAATAATTTAATAAGGAAGTTAGCCTTAACTAAGAGAACATTTTAAGTGTTTGACTTACAAACAAACACTTTTATGGAATCTCTAGCTACTAACAGTAATCAGACTTAAAGCTTTATGTATAAAAATCCTCATTTACACGTGTCACTTAAAATCATTAGTGAGAATATTTTCTTTTCTTTTTGCAAATAATACTACTAGTGACATAAACCTACTGTTCATAAACCTATCTTGCTAATTTTTTTCAAGGACAGTGTTTACCTCTAGATAAATGGATTGTCTGTCATTAGCTAGTGAATATATCTTTAACTTGTTAGGATAAAAGTTATTCTCTCAAACCCAAGACCTACATATAATCTAAATATGTGGTTCAGTTTGTTTAAATAATGACTTTTTTGAAAATCTAGTATCATCAGTCATTTTAATGGGAGAGCATTCATAGTTCCTTGGGTGTCCAGGTATTTGCTCCAATAATTCCCAGTACTCTATATTTAACCTCCCAGCACTCTCCATCCCCTACCTAAAAGTGTAGTTTGACATAGCTACCTGTCATATGTTTACATTAACTTAACTTTGTAGTGAATTGAAGACATTCTGGAATACCATTTTATAAGAATTTCAGTTACCATTCTAAAGAAAAGGAATTTTCATATGTGGTTCCAGATGGCAGAATCTCTTCACTCCTTTTGCCATTTCTCTCTCCCAACATCTAGTAGGATAAGCAAACACAATACGAAGTTTAGGCCCAAAGACATATTTTTAAATAGCAGTGGAGCTGAACAATTTGATATGTGACATTTCTCTACAGGTGTAACTCAGTAAGTGCTATTATGTTGCCCATGGAGTAGTTAGAATGAGTAGTCTCTTTTATAACTCTCTTCAGACTTTGGGGCCAAAAAACGAGATCACTCCATTTTATCCATATGTTAAAAATATTTTCATAAATTGATGAATTGAAAAATAGCTTTTTATTCTACTTAACATCAAAGCACATTTTTACATCCTTTAAAGGATATGAAACCACAAAATATGGAAAATTGGAGATTTATGTGCCTGTGGTTGATGTGTTTTCAATTACCCTACCTGACGCAAGTTAATTGTGGAGGGTGACTGCTTACACATCAGACAGACTTAAACATTGCTCTGTCACACTCTGTTTACAGGCTCATCTAGAAGATGTGAGTGGAGAAGAGTATGTAGTATTTGGAATGGTCCTCTTTCTGTGGGAACATGTCCCAGCATGGTCTGTGGTACTCTTTTTCCGGGCGCAGAGACTAAACCAGAATTTGGTATGACATCATAAGATTCCCCAATGCCTGTTGCCCTTATCTTTAAAAACAGTGGAACATTTATATTGATTTTCTATTTTTGTCAAAGTTTAAGACTAAAAAGCATTCTAGATCTCATCCTTCTTTCTTAGTTGGAAAGTAAATCTTCATATGTTAATATTTTGTTCACAGGCACCTGCTGGCATGATAAATAGTCACAATTACAGTTCCAGAGCTTACTTTTTCGACAACCCAAGACGATATGATAGTGATGATGACCTGCCAAGACTGGGAGGTTCTAGAGAAGGAAGGTAGGTGTTCAGGACAAGCACTGAATACATCGAAAAGGAACAAACTGAAGCTTTGGGGCTAGTACTGAATACATTGAAAAGGAACAAACCTAAGCTTTTTAAACATTTTTTAATGTTTATTGATTTTTGAGAGAGAGAGAGAGAGCATGAGTAGGGGAGGGGCAGAGAGTGAGAGACGGAGACCCAGAATCCAAAGCAGGCTCCAGGCTCTGAGCTGTCAGCACAGAACCCGACGTGGGGCTCAAACTCAGGAACTGTGAGATCATGACCTGAGCCTGAACTGTGAGATCATAACCTGAGCTGAAGTCGGAGGCTTAACCAAGTGAGCCATCGAGGCGCCCCAAGAACAAACCTAAGCTTTGACCCAAATATGTAAAAAGTGATTTGGTGATATACGTCAATAAATAAGATAATTTAAACCAGACCTTAGAGCAGTAGATGCTACACTTATAGTGGAACCTATACTATAAAAAACTATCATCTGACTCTAATGTTACCTTTATTTGAGAAATGCCTTTGGGAGTAAAATGGTACCATCTTATTTCAGGATCCCATGTTGCTTCAAAGCTGGCAGAAGTTAGTAAGTAGGGAAGGAATACAATTAGAGTGATGTATATGTTTCCTTATCTGTAGTGCTATTCAAAGCCCACAGGAAAACCCTAGATTAACCTTTTGGGAATCTTAGATGCTATAGGAAATCTTCTTGTGTCCTTCTTACTCTAAAATCACTGCAACTCCATACTATTAGCTGTGTATCAGGGCAAAGTGAAAAGCTAAAAACATACCTCCATAATACTTTGAGCTTGATATAACATTTTCTGTAATTCTCATTTCATCTGGACAATTTACTTAACCTGTTTTTTTTCAGCCTGTTTTTCACCTATAAAATGGGGATAACAGAATTTATCTAATAGGATTGTTGTAAAAATTAAATAAGGTATGTGTGTGTATACATTACTTCATGTATATACACAGAAACATGTCTTACAAGAGCCTAGTCCATAATAAACAGCACTATATTATCATCTGATAATCAAGTTCTAATTCTGACGTATTTATTCTTTTGTAATATGTGATATAAAATCAAGGATATTAGATAAAAGTCATTACATTTTGTAGAAAGCCATCATATTACTTGGCAAAGAATATACTCAATATTTGAATACTGTATTATGAAATTCATTGAACACTAAAAATGCCAATGTGACTTACATCCTGATCACACTCCTATCACTTTTTTGCCTTTTCTTGTTGCAGTTTATCAAATTCGCAAGGTTTGGGCTGGTATGGCACCATGACTGGGTGTGGCAGCAACAGCTATACAGTCTCTCCCCACCTGAATGGACCTATGACAGACACTGCTCCTTTGCTCTTTACTTGTAGCAATTTAGATATGAGCAATCACCATAGCTTGTATGTAACACCACAAAACTGACAGCATTACCGAGCCGTGATTCTTCCATTGTTTCTCATGAACGTGTATATTCGATGTGTTTAAATGCCATCTACATAAACATTCCATTATCTGTTGCACCTGAAAACACAGCCTGGAAATGTGGTTCAGCAGAGAACACACCTGTTACTTTTGACTTCTTCATAGCAAAATGAAGTAAAATGGGAAGTTTGGAGTAGGAGAAAAGAAGGATTAGATCTTAAGGCACTTGATGGCTGCAAACATCCTGACTTTGGAACATCAAATGCATATTTGCATATTTGCACTTTTATCTTTGTTCTGAAAGAGTACACTGCAGTCCCCAAAGTCACACTCTAGGGTTCACACTAGGATATTATATTGTACACATAATTAGGAGGCAATTTCCCTATGAAAATCAAAGCCTGTATATTCAGTGGTATATTCTATGTGGAATTCTTACCCAATAAAAATTTTACAGTGTGAACAGTGTGCAGGATTAAGGTATAACAACGTACCATTCTTTTTAAAAATCTACTTAAAAATATGTGATCACTGAAGATAGTTCTTTTAAGCATGATTGTAAAATACCAACCAAAATTATTCCATCATTTTTTTTAAACGACAGAGTAATCCTTTACAATGATGACCAGCAGTGTTCTTTGGAAAGCCACAGTCATTTCTTCAAGAAGAAAGTATACCGGTGAAAATGATGTGGCTACTTTGAGTAGAATTGGTCAAGTGATCATTTTGTATGATTAAGATATATTATAGTAGTTTAAGCATGGCTCTTCAAGAAAGCAATAGTGATTTTTGCATAGGGAGATTTGGGTAGAAACTTCTTGGGACTAAACACATTTACAGATGCATTTAAGAATTATTCATAAAATGTACAATTCTAAGTTAAAACATGAATACATTTTCAAAAGCATCTGATTTGGCTGAACAAGATACAGCTGATTGTACCTATTGAATCAGGATTGTCCTCAGGTAAATTAAGTCATGATACATTATTGCAGTAAACTCAAGTGCAATACTTTGTAAGACATATAATTCCTCCTTTAGTTTTCCCATTTTTATATCTTGTATATGGGCAAAGCCAGATTAAATTTAATTCAAATTAATTCCAGCACTAGACTAAATAAGAAAACTGATGTACTAACTAGGTAAGTACAAAACCAGTGTTTAACAATATTGGAATACTTCTAGAATTATATTAAAACTGTCTTGAATGTCCTATCCCAAATCTAAAAATATATATATATATGGTAGGCTAAGGTAATAAAGGATTTTAAAATGCACTTTCTACCAGTATCTATATGGAAAGAAGTAGATGCTGAATACCTCAAGATGCCAAGGGAACGGGCAACATTGGGAAGTTGTCACAATTGTGCTTAAAGATAACTGGCTACATACAGTTGTCTGCTGATCTATTTCTTCAGAACTGCAACTAATACAACTGTCCTGTTCTGTCTTTTGACTAGAAAGTTATGTTTTATTTCTACTATCATTTAAAATACCTTTCAGGGTTTTAATAATTGCTTATTCGGTGATTTCATAAGAGTATAACAGGAATAAATGAAATTTTTAATGCTTTTGATCTTTTGGGAGGCTGGTATACAGCCAAAGAAATTTCTTCTTTTTATCATACAAAATGACTTTGAACTCAATCAGAAGCATAAGCCTATAGTGACAAATGTTACCTTGGGTCTGTTTTAAATTCTCTGATTGTAACCAAATTACTTAAAAATTTATAGTACAGAAGTTAACCTTGGTATTTACATGACAACATAACATACACTTAACCGGGTATATTTTGATGACAACTTCAGTTCTTAGATTTCTATTCAGAATGCCAACTATTTATTTTCCTAATAATGTTGAGTATCTAATTACCTAGAACTATCTGAAAAGATGTGTTATCTCTTTTAATCCTTGAGGTTCCAAGTAAATAAGATAAATTTTTTTCTAAGGCCTCCCTACATAGTGTTCCTATTTGACCAGATAAGCAAAGATTACTTTAAAAAAAAAATCCAGATAAAATATCTTGGTTCTTTCAGTGGCATTAGTTGATTCTTCCAAATTTCAGATTTGTAGATTTATTCTTATCACTGACTTAGGGTACCTGAATTCTTGCATTTGTCCCCTCGTACACATCTCCCACAATACATCACCAAAGACAAAGAAAGATAAGCTTCTGGCCCAATTTTTGCTTAAAAATTCCAAAGCACTAGGAGCACTTTAAGTTTGGTCTCAAAAGAAGGAGCTGTTTATGAAATCAAAGGGCTACCGATTCCCTGCTCATCCTGCACTGAAGCACATGATGACAATTTCAAACCTTCCTTTTTGGTTCATTAATTAGAACAGTGAATTTCATTGCTTAAGTGTGTAATTCTACAGTGATTAGCAGTACTTGTTTTTATTGTTTCATTTGGGTGGTCATTAATTTTGAAACTCTTACCACTCAGTGTAGCTGGTTGTAGTTTTATGAAAGATGTAATTTATAGCTAAAGTGGCTTTTTTATGCATAGCTGCCTTTTTTATTGTTTAACAGTGTTTCTCAGCTATACAATCAGTCTCAAACTGGTTGTGAAAGTATAGCTGTGGCCAATGAATGTATTTATTTGTTTCACTAAATTGTAACAAAACACTACTGTTAAAAATAAAAGTGTTTGTGCTTTTATTTGGAGGTCTGGTTTTCTTAAATGTCTCAACTGACGACACTGACTTCTGTCATACAAGCATAAGAACCCTGGTGCTACCAAAGAAAAGAGAAAAATATCAGGAATTACAGATGAAGTTTGCTTTTCGTGAGCTTATATTTATATCTGGACATCGTGTCTCTTAATATTGTACACTAATTTGACATGAACTGGCACACACTTTATTTAAAAATAGCAATATGATTGTGATAGTATGTTTATTCAAATATTTAAGAAAAATCTTTGTAAGGGGCGCCTAGGTGGCTCGGTCGGTTAAGCATCCAACTTCAGCTCAGGTCATGATCTCACAGTTTGTGAGTTGGAGCCCTGTGTGGGGTTCTGTGCTGACAGCTCCGAGCCTGGAGCCTGCTTCAGATTCTGTCTCCCTCTCTTTCTGCCCCTACCCCACTCACGTTGTCTTTCTCAAAAATAAACATCAACAAAACTAATTTTTAAAAAAGTACAATGCTTAAAAAATTTTTTTTGTATGACATGACTTCCAACACCTCTTTCTCTTTGAATTTTAAACAGGAATAAATTTATCTAGCCTGTAATCTTGGGCAGCTAGTCATTGATTACTTGAGAAATTCTTCAGTGATGTTGCCTTTTCCCCCTAAAAGAAGAGTTCTTACTATTTTTTCCATAATAGAATCCCTTTATAATTTGCCAAAACCACACCAAATTTTGAATGCAATTTCAGGAGATTTACTGGCCACCCCCCCTGAAGTCCACAAATCCTTGGGAATCTATTAACTCTTGTTGTAAAGAATATTTGGAGTGAAGGTATGACCTCTAATGCAATAAAGTCATTTTAAAAGCAATTTATTCAACAAACACTTATTAAGGGTTCATATGCCAAAAACTATGCTATGGAGATGCAAAAATGGATAAAGTTCCTTTTCCTGCCCTTAAGGAGCTCACATTCTAGTAAAGGAGGCTTAAAAAAAATACAGTACAAGTGACACAGTAGAGGTAGGTTGTAATTACAGTGGTGACATTTAAGAGGAAATTAGACGATCCTCCTTGGGTGAAATAAGGAAGATTTCACAGAGACGGGCTCTCTGCTGGCCTCCAGGGAGACACGGGAATTTCCCAGGTGGGGAAGGATGGCTAGAGCACCTGATGCAAAAAGAACAGCACGCATCAAGGTGTGGAGGCCTGATCCTGGCACATTTGAAGAATTAAGTGTTTTATCAGAGCATGGGGGCTGGGGTGGCACTGGAGACACATCAGAGGACCTTGTTAGAGTGCTTCTAGAAAGCCTGCTGTGGCAGCATCGTGGGGCACACGAGGGGAGACAGGCTGAGAATAAGGAGACAGGTTAGTGTAGTGCTCTAGGTTAGAGCAAACAAAAGGAAAAGACAGAGAAATGGAGATAAACTCCACAGCGCTTAGACACCGACTGGACAGGGGAAGATGGAGAGGAGTGAGCCTAGAGAATTAAGATGATGATGGTTCTGAAATTAGCCAGAGTAAGGAACACGGGCATAAGAATCGATTTGGGAGGAGAGTGATTAAGATATACACGCATCTGTGGAACAACAGTAAAGACATGTAGTAAACAGATGGATTGACAGGTGTGGACTAATAATCAGGATTTAGAAATCATTGAATCAGAATTACTCAAGAGTGAAAAGTGGTGGTGATTAAGGGCAGGAATGAAAGTCAGAGGAATAACATTTAAGGCATTAATCAAAAGAAGCTACAAACGGAAGTATCCAGGAGTGAAATATAAGAAACCCTGGGGAGAAAAGGAACCCTGGGACTGCCAACAGTGTCAAATGCAGGAAAACAAAAGTCAAATGGCTTGTGAACTGAACTGTGAATTTATAATTTGAATTTTTGACTTCAAAAGAAGCAATTGTTAGGAACAACAGAGCCAAAAGCAAGATTTTGGTTATGGAGCAAGTGGGAGGTGACAAAGCGATGATGGGAATACTCTTTCAAAACAACTGACTTTAAAAGAGGGCAGGGGCAGGACATGAAAGTTTGAGCAGCATACAGACAAAATTACCATTTAAACCCATCTTCCACATGTTCAGATACTACAAATGTCCTTTAAACTTTTACACATGGCACTTACTCCATACTCCTTTGAGTCTCCAAGAATATTGACTTAATTAGTAAATGTCTTTCTTTTCCTGCCTTATTCAAATGAGGGGTGGGAAGAAAATATGACATATTGTTAAACTTAGCCCTGTGATTATTCATTTAAAATATACTGAATACAAATTCATACATTCATTCAACAAATATGTATTGGGCACCCACTATGTGCTTACTACGTGCTTGGCACTACGCCAGGCTTTAGAAAGGGCACAGAAAAGAAAAAGTATACAGCAGTATAAAATGATATTTCTAAACCATTATATAAATAAATCCTGCTTTATTAATAATGTGACATCTCAACATGATACACCTGCTAAAACGCATAGAGGGCACATCCTTTTGAGGTATAGTTTTTTTCATTCACAATTACCATGTGATCAAAATTCTTATACTTCTTCAAATATTTTTATCATTGAAGGACTGCCACTAATGAAAAGCTCCCGAAATTGGTTAAGTTTTAGGGAGAAAAAGGAAATGAACCTCACGTACAAAAAAAATTATATGCCCTATGACTATACATATCAGGCATTAAAAGGGCAACAAACTCAAAAAGAACTTTACAGTGGAACTCAAAATGATTCCTTATTCTAAGGCTTACCGTATGATAGTTCCACTTTTATTTTTTCCTGAAAAAATCATTTAAAAAAATTATTCAGTATTACACACTGAAGTATTTATAAGGCTCAAAGGGCATGATGCCTGAAACGGACTTGCAAATGATTTAGGAAAAAACAGTATATGTCTGTATATATACAGAGAGAGCATGAAACATGAAGCAAGTGTGAACGATTCGTGAATCTGGGTAAAAGAGTTCTTTGTACTATCCTGGAAACTTTTCTGTAAATTTGAAATCATATAAAAATAAAGAGTTTCCCCCAAATTTTATTCAGCACTAGGTAAAGTATTAGGAGAATAAATATATAAATCTATTCAACTTTTCACAATGTTTAGAAATCCCTTAAGTCTTTGAGTTGGTATTATACCTTTCTAGACACCAAAACGAGCCAATCAAAATAGCAATATAATTCTAAAACAGATTTACTTCATACCAATGTACTTTTTGGGTTGCCAGATAAAACACAGGATTCCCAGTTAAATCTGAATTTTAAACAGGAAATAATTTTTGGTGTAAGTATGTCTCAAATATTGCCTAAAGCAAGCTTACCTTAAAACATTATTCATTTTTTACCTGAAAGTCAAATTTAACTGGGCATTCTGTATTTTTTTTTTTTTTTCACTAAAGCTGGTAACCCTCAATGTACTGAAAAATTTTAGGCTGTTAATTATGGATTATTCATGAGCCTCCTCAGCATTTTCCTATAAAGCGGTCAACACACCGACCATAGCTTTATTTATATTACATCTCCTTAACACAAAATTCTTGAGAGACTTACAACATTTACTTAGTTTTAACATATATGAATTTGATAATCCTCATTTTATTCAATGTTAAACTTTAAAATTTTTACCACATCAACAAAGTATTACTTTTACTCACAATAATATTGTACACAGACTTAACACAATTAAAAAAAATTGTCTACTTAAAACAATATAATTCTCCTTTTACAAAAGCAGCTTTATATAAAATGTTTGGCTTAAGAATGTCATTGCTCATATGCCTCTGAATGAAATTCCACTCTTTGGCCTTCATAGTCCAGAAACAGGCACATTTCAACTTGTTTTCTGTTTTCTTTAATGAATATTTTGTAACAAATTCCTGAAGTTTTCTAATTCTTTCACACTTGTGGAAATTCTGTAAACAAACAAAAAAATTTCACTCAGAAACGATCATAGATATCTTTTCTGTTATTCAACTCTGCATTTTTTAGAGCACAGAAAAATTTTCAAGTAATTTATTTCAGTAAATTTAAAGATGTATAAACCACGTAGTCAATTTTGACGTACTTGAGTTCTTAATTTGATGTGGTAGAACTAAGATAATATTGCCCTGAAATTAGTTATTTTTAAGTATTGAAAACTTAGTATTAAAGGTTTAAAATACAGAATTATAAAGTACATAAACACTAAAATACTTAGATATTTAAAGTATTCATAAGTATAGTCACATGCTTAGCATTTAAAGTACATAAGTATAAATTACATAAGCATTAAAATATGTAGTTTAAATATGCCTAAGTATATGAATAGTGAAACTCATCAATATTCCATATTTAGTAAATACACAAAGAATCAAAGCTTTTGGACTACAAAGAGTGACAATAGTAAATATGTGACCAAATTGTTTTTACTACTTTTTATGAAAGTTTGATTATTATTTTGAAGTGTATTTTATTCTGCTCTCCACCATGAAAAAAGTACCATAATTCTCAATGAACTAAAACGTTAAGTTTCTGTGTACTAGAGAATAATTTTGAAGGTCAATTATTTCAAACCCAAAATATTAAATCATATTTTTTTAAAGTGAAGAAATGTCATCCTTAGAAAATGTTGTTTGTATAAATCTCTGCATTCTCTACAAACAGTAGTCAGCAGGAAATGCATCTATACATAAAGTATAGATGTATAATGTATACATTATAATGTATAAAGTATAATGTAAGTTCCTTATTTCAAGTTTATCTTCCAATCATTTTATAAAAATTATTTTTAAAGAATTATTAACCTTTTCACATAATGGTGAATCCACAATATGGTATATTGTGGTATATATATCCACAAAATATACCTATTTTGAACAACATGATTTTTTCCAGGACCTTCAAAAAAATATGTGGGCAGCACAAAAACTTTTACATAATTAGAAAAATATACACAAATTCAGTAAAATTTTATGTGAATACTGAATTCTAATCAATAAATTAATCATAATTATAAAAATCAATAGACGAAAGTAAAGAATATCATCTAATGATTGTGTGTGCCTACATTTCATAAGATCACAGAATTCTGTAGTGAAAAAATTTCACTAAAAAGGATATTCCTTACCCGTTTTATCTGAGAGTGTATGTGTTGCACTAGATTTACTTGGCTAACAGAAACAATTTAAGTACATTCAAACTAACCTTCCAAATGCATTAAATAATGATACTATTTCTTGTCGGGTTAGATGGAATTCATAGCTGGGCCCACTTTCTGGCATATTTGCTATCAGTTTCTCAGAAAACAAAATCTTCAGAGCAGTCCCCAAACCCTGTATCTATAATAGAAATAAGAAAAAAAAAAGTCAGAAAATTCTTTGGGTAGAGAATAAATGAAAAATAAGATTGAGCTAGATTTACTTACCTGAAGCTTTCCCCACAGTCGACACTTAAAACAACCAACACAATCCATGATTCTTGAAATATTTCTAAAATGCAGTCGAAAGTCCTCCTGAAAACAATTTAACGAGATTTTATTTATATTTAGCATATAATCAAACACTAAGTGTTTTCTGAGTGCCTTCTATGTGTCCAGCACTGTGCAGGGGACTAAAGGGGATTGAAAAAGGGGAAGAGAATTAAAATCCACATTCATTGAGTACCCCTGCGTACCAGAATCTACATACACAATTTCATTTTAACTTCCCCGCAAATCCAAAAGTAAACGTTATTATAATCTACGTGAATTAAAAAAACAAGGTTCAGAGAGGTTAGGTTGCCTAAACTCCCATGTGTAGGAAACAGCAAACAAAGACCCCTGGCCTGCCTGACTCAGAAACTAAACTATCTGCAAATATACAAAAAGGTAACTGAGTTGAGATGTTTTGCTTTATGTGATTATTAACTATATGTAAATATCAGAAGAAGGGGGACAGGGGTAGAATGGCATCATTTACCAAGAAAGAAAAAAAAGGGGCACCTGGGTGGTTCACTTGGTTAATATCCGACTCTTGTTG
The DNA here is from genome assembly GCF_023721935.1 of Panthera uncia. Taxonomy (NCBI): domain Eukaryota; kingdom Metazoa; phylum Chordata; class Mammalia; order Carnivora; family Felidae; genus Panthera; species Panthera uncia. The sequence goes on along the minus strand of NW_026057582.1, from coordinate 45,894,323 downwards.
GTTTTGGCTCAGATCATGATCTGGCAGTTTGTGAGTTCTAGCCCCTGCCTGGGATTCTCTCTTTTTCCCTCTCTCTCTGCCCTTCCCTCGCTCAAGCTCTCTCCCTTTCTATCTCTTGCTCTCTCTCAAAAATAAATAAATAAATAAACTTAAAAAAAAAAAAAAAAGAGAGAGAGAGAGAGGGAGGGAGAAATTTCAAAATCTGGCTTCATAAAAGTTAAAGCTTTGCTTTCCGGTATTAATTAGGTAAAACAATCAGATATTTTATTGTTAATAATATTTTACCATATTTTTATTTTTAAATATATTTATAATTAATATTATCATACAGAAATATACAGAATATAGTGAACATCGAGGTATATGTCACCAATCTTTAAAAGAAACTATCACAATTACCACAGAAACCTCTATGTATGCCTCCAAAGTCCTGTATCCTACTCTCTATAATTATTCTGAATTTGATGTTTATTGTTCCCTTTTTGGTTTTATACTTTTAATATGTAGGTATATATTCTATAACACTATGGTATTACATTGTTTATAATAGGACAAAATTAATCCAGATCATCCAAAAGTAGTATATGTCCTTAAGGAATAAGTAAAAAAAGACAGGAAACCAAGAACACATCCTACTTTTACTCCAATGGAAATTATTAGTTTGCCAAGTGACTCCTCTGTCCTGGACTTGTACTGGAATCCCAAGCTTTAAGCAGGAAATTTGACATACATTTCTGACTGAATATCCATTGTACCAATCAGCCCACAATTTGAGGAGTGTGTAGCACTTCTCTATTTTTAAATGTGACAAACCACATACTGGGCAAAACCAGAAGAGAACAGGACCAATGACTTTAAAATGGGAATAAATCAGCAAAGACTGGAACCCACTTTCAAAGTGTATTCACAATTCATCCTGAGGATACTTCTTCCCTAGATGCTTTATTCAGCTTGAGACTTTGAAGTAGGTGTAATGTACAAAAGATTTTTTTCTAGGATCCCAGATCTTGTATCTTTATTAATATAAATTTTGTATTAATTTAGTATAAAGCCCAAGTCAATAATATTACCATTTGTTAACAATATTCTACATCTGTTTCTGTACCTTTTGCACTGAGTTCAGTAAGAGGTAATCTGAATTTTAAACCTACTTTTTAAAAATATTTACCCAGTAATATTACTCTAAGTAAATTTTGGTGATTTAAGATTTCCTTTAAACTTGTGTTTTAACCTTGAATTAAAGAAAAATCACACTTCGGGCGCCTGGGTGGCTCAGTCGGTTAAGCGTCCGACTTCAGCTGAGGTCATGATCACACGGTTTGTGGGTTTGAGCCCCACGTCAGGCTCTGTGCTCACAGCTCAGAGCCTGGAGCCTGCTTCGGATTTTGTGTCTCCCTCTCTCTCTGCCCCTCCCTAGCTTGCACTCTGTCTCTTTCTCTCTCTCAAAAATAAATAAAAACATTAAAAAAAAATTTTTTTTAACCACACTTTTAACAATAACAGCATAGTAAAATTGCTCTAAAGCAGATGTCCCCATCCTATGAAGTGCTGACCTCTGAAGGGTTCAATAATTACAAGGGCCTACAAAATCCATATGTAGACAAGCATTGCCTACATACAGAATAGCTCTCATGTATGCACTATAAATTTCCAAATGAATATAAATACTATGATCAATAAAACACAACTTTTACCTAAAAAGTGTTACCAAATGTATTTTAGCCTTTTGGTAATTATATTGTCATAATCTATAGACACAAAAAATACTAGTCTTATAGGGAGAGCTTAAAGTTTTTGACTTTAGGGACTCACATAGTTGGAAAGGTTGGAAGCCTCTGTTCTAAAAGACTGTGCTTGCTTTTGTAGACACCTAAATTCTGGATTTATCTGGATCTGGATCTATGTTTGTTAATTCAAATACTTGAATATGGCAGCTCTTGAGTAAATCTTTGTATGGCATACACAGAGAGTAAGCATGATTGCTTACAATAGCCAAAATAACATTGCAAAATTAAAGCAAAGCACAATTGCTTATGTGAATTTAATATGCCAGAACCAAATTAATAAGCTAGAAATTTACTACATCAGACCAGGAGAAAATATCTGTGACTTCACAAATATCAATGTCCAATAACCTAAATATATTCCAAAGTTATCTCGGATTAGGAGAATTTATGATCCTTAAAACAACCAGAACCTAAATCACTTATAGATTCTCCTTGTTTATGTATACAGCTTTTAGGTCAGTACTTAAAATTATAGTCAGTGGGTAGAATGAACAAACATGCTGTGGTTACATACCGTAATTTATATTCAGTGAAACCAACTGACCAAAACACAATTCTCACCCAATCCTTAAATGTTTTAAAAGCCTTCAAGTGAGATCCTACTCTATTTTGAGTTGAACACTAAACAATTCTTTCATGCAGTCTTCTATGTCTAACCATACATTGACAGAGTATAAAGCAGATGAGATTTTTTTTGAGAGAGAAGGGGCACAAGTGAGCAAGGGGCAGAGAGAGGGAGGGAGGGAGAGAAAGAGAGAGTGAGAGAGAGAATCCCATGAAGGGCAGAGAGAGAGAGAGACAGAGAAGCATGGCTCACCCCAAGCGGGGCTTGAGCTCACCTGATGTGGGACTTGAACTCACAAACCATGAGATCATGACCTGAGCCGAACTCAGATGTTTAACCGATTGAATCACCCAGGCGCCCAAGATGAGATTTTAAAATGAATTTATACATACCCGAAACTAATATAACACCCTATATTAATTATAAAAAATAAAACTTAATGTGACTGTTCAAATCCATTGTGTTCACCATAAACTACTTTAAGAAAGTAAACTCTCTGATATTAACAAATTTTCTTGTTTTTTTACTTCTTTATTATAAAAGAATTCAGAAATCTGAATTCTGAAAAAATCCTATTAAACTCCATAGGACATCAAAGATGAGTGTTCCCCCATCCTTAGGAGCCCACTGAGTGGATGCCAGCTCCATGACTCCTAAGTGTCAATGAAGGCAGAGTCAGACACATAGTCAGGGAGAGGGAATGGCTACAGCCATGACCAAAGTACGTTCAATATTTCCACAATGGGAGCGAGACCAATGTGGCATGGAGATGTGTTTCTTCATTTCCCCAGGCCCAGCAAGGAGGCAAGCTCCCCACCCCTACATCTGGCCCATCCTCCAAACAGGTCTTGGGCGGACCCCACTGCCAAGGCCCTAGGGCTTAGCATGTCCATATCGTCCTGAAACCAAAAGGCCAGGGCTCCTTTGGCTCAACCTGTCCCACAGTCACAAGGGCTGATCCACACTGGACATCTCCAAGCCGGAGATAGAACTCTGGGAGGCTGCATTTATATGGATCCTGAGACGAACCTTGATGGATAGTCAAAGATGTCATTAAACTTGAAAAAAAAAAAAAAAAAAAAAACTGAGTGTTTCAGAGTTTTGATAAAATTAAAACATTATGAGAAATATTTCTAATCTGCACAATATAAAAAGAGTTGATGCAAAACAAGCTCCTATAAAACAGCAAGTATACTAAAAATAAGGATGACAGTGAAAATAGTAGAAAAAAGTCTTTTTACAGTATCTTCCCCCTCACTTTTAAGTTCCTGGAAGCTGCCTGGGAAGTTATATAAGCACTGAAGTATGTATTTCTAGCAAGAATGCTTTCAGTAGGAGGTAGATGGGAGGTCAAAAATAACTATTATTTCATAGCAAAAAAAAAAAAAAAAGAGTGCAAAAAGTATTGTGTTTGCAAACTGCATAAAATCAGGTTCTTTCCCTATAGAAAGAAACAAAGAATAACAAAACAGAGGAATATTGCCATAAATATTCTGAAAAAAATCAGATCAAGCCCAGAGCTCCCGAGGGCCACCTGCCTTTCCTTACTTATAGTTTTGTAACAAAGAACAGTAACATAATTTTACTTGAGTCCCCAAATAAACTGGAGTCTGCTGACGGTAGAAGCTGTCCCTTCCTTTAATGAAAGAATCCTATTTTGCATATAGTGAGTGTTTAATAAATCTTCCTAGTAATATTTTATATTTGTAGGATTTTGATGCAAAAATACACAAAGATGGTCTTTGCCTGAGCTTATACCCCTATTAAGAGACAATCCTCATTTTGTAGGGTATCATGTCTTTTCTTCCCATGGCTACATGCTGGCTTTCCTAAATACCTTTAATTCCTGCTGAATGAGATAAATGACAAACACTGTGCCCTCTCTCCCTAAAGAGGATCTTTGTAATTTAACCAAAACCACTTTCAGAAAGACAGACTAATATTGTCATTCATGCTCTAGATTCCTCTCCCTTAATTTACAAGTTCTATTTGCTACGAGACCATCAATGTGAAAGCCATCTGTAAAGTGTGCAGTGACACACAGATTTCAGTCGTTAACTTTGAACACAACACAAACTAGATATTAAGCTGACCTGCATTTGGACTTCCTTTTTTCGAGGAAAAGAAAGTTTATGACTCTGGCTTTTCATATAATTTCATATTTATATAATAAGATTTATTGTTAATTATAAAAACATGGGCTTATATTCATACCTGCATAAGAGTTTGAAACTAAAAATTAAGTTAAAGTATAAAATAATTACCTTCAGTTTGTTTGCTTCTTTTTTATCCCCAGCAAAAAAGGAATTCTCATCAAAATGCAAAGGAAATGACCTGCATTTCAAAACAGAGAAGATTCATTTTCAGGTATTATAAAATATTAAAAGTCCCGCTAATATAACATTTCACAGGTCGGTGATGAATAATATAATTAAATAGAGTAGAAAATATAAGGGCGCCTGGGTGGCTCAGTAGGTTGAGCTCCGACTTCAGCTCGGGTCATGATCTCACGGTTAGTGAGTTCAAGCCCCGCATTGGACTCTGTGCCGACAGCTCAGAGCCTGGAGCCTGCTTTGGATTCTGTGTCTGCTGCTCTCTCTGCCCCTCCCCAGCTGCACTCTATTTCTCTCCCTCAAAAAATAAATAAACGTTAAAAAAAAATGTTTTTTTTTTAAAGAAAAGAAAATACAGTAAAATCAACACTCTTGCCCCAAAACAAATTCTTATCCACAAATCTAAAACAACTACATAAAATAGAAGTTTGGCCCCAAACCCAGTGTGTTCAACCGAATATGAACATAATGTAGGTATCAAGTACTACCAGAATAATTCTTTAAAAACTTGTGGCTTATAGTACCTAAGTCAAAACAAAAACAAAATGCAATTCTAAAAGACCTATGTGCAAAATTAACTTCTAATTATTTTTTTTTAATAATTTTCCCTTCTTTAAATTCAATGTTCAAGAATTGAACTTTGGATACCGCCTGTCACTCTTCTATTAATATTTTAAGTTGTACAAGTTGTAATATGCAATTTACTTGATTTCATGAAGTATTTCCAGAAGTAACATTTTGTTTTCTGCATCCTGAACTTTATTTCCAGTGAAGAGTTGAAAATCTGGGCGCTCAAAGAATGGTACCACTTTAGATAAAGCCCTTAATTCTATTAAGTAGAGAAAATACAAATTCTTAAGCCTTCTTGGACCTTCTCCTTCAGTCAAAATTCCATCAAACCGCTGCTGAAATTCTGTAATGTTGTGTCCCCATTTCTTTTCCAACCACGTTTCTAAGAACAAAGAAAAATTAAATAAATATTAAAATCTGAATTTTAAAATTAACTTTCAGTTTACTTACATTGGGTTATTTATGCCTACAGAAGTTAGTTTCGTTTTGTATTTTAAAATATATAACAATGAAACGTGCTTTTGTAATTTAAATTTTAATAGTTCTACATTAATATTTTATCTTCTAGGATCCATCCTTAAAAGAAAAATAAATTCACTGTTGTACTGAGAGATATGGTTTCACAAAAATCAAATTTTTGAATATAAACATATTTATAAAACCAAAATACACAATTTAAACATGACTATCCAAAATTACTAATAAGTTTGAAGCCCTATTTAAAATTATAGTTACTATATTTTGCTCCTGAGACACAGAGCTACTTTAAATTCCAGAAGAAATAGGTTGCTGATGAAAATCAACCGTGGTCTTGTTTTGCAACAGCACTTTTAAAACATAAAGAGAAATGGGAAATGCTTTTACCCATTAAACTCCAGGCCTAAAGCTGGCACACAAATAAAAGGGTTTTAATACAGTAATATCTAATGAATAACAAACTGTACTTTTAGGAGCTATTTTAACTCCCGTAACAAAAGAATATTTCCAAAGTGATGTGTACAATTTTGAGCAGTTTCTTAAAAGAAGGTAAAGAGAGCTCTGATCATGCTGAACATGTCCTTATAATACAGTTCCTACATTCCTGATTACTACCAGTTAAGAATGAATTTTTACTGCCTAATATTCAATAGGGTCAACTTTTTCCCATTAAGGTAAATACCAAAACATTTTAAGAATATCTGAAAATAAATGTGGTAAAATAAATAGCATTGAATGTCACATACCTTGTAGAAGATATCGTGCACTCAAATGCACATTAATGCTTGCATGTAGGCCAGATATAAGTCTGTAGAATGCTCTTTTTTCTACACAGAGGCCTAAAAATAGTAATTTAGTAAGAGAAACTTCATATGTGAAACTTGTACCATTATAAAATTAATTTCATATGTCTTTAAAAATGAAAAACATTTTTAACATTTAAATTTGCTTAAAAGTTTCCAATTACCTTCTAGCCAGCTGTAAAAAGTGTTCTCTGAAATTGAAAGAAAATAAGTCACAAAGCTGTAAAAATGCCAAAATGTAAGTTTTTCAACATATAATAGCAAATTTGTGCCAAACAGTGATTTAAGAATTAACAAAAGGTCAAATTTTTATTTGCAATTTCTCCAAAGAAAGGAGAGAAGTTCTTGGTGTGGATTCAATTAAATACCATTCTCTTGCTCAGTCTTTATTTTATTTCTTTTCTTTTCTTTTTTTTTTTTAAATAGGCTTCCTGCCGAGTGCAGAGCCCAACATGGGGCTTGAACTCACAACTGTGGTCTCAAGACCTGAGGTGAGATTAAGAGTTGGATGCTTAGGGGTGCCTGCGTGGCTCAGTTGGTTATTCAAGCCCCACGTTGGGCTCTGTGCAGAAAGCTTGGAGCCTAGAGCCTGCTTTGGATTCTGTGTCTCCCTTCCTCTGCCTCCCTCTCTCTTTCTCTCTCAAAAATAAATAAACCTTAAAAAAAAAAAAGTAAAGAAAAGAAAAACAGAGTTGGATGCTAAGGGTTAAGCCACCCAGGCACCCACTCTTGCCCAGTCTTTAAAAGGAGTCAGCATTGCCTTAGGTAGCCCAGGTCTCATAACTTTCCAGGTAAAATGTTTTACGTGAGGTCAGAACACAGGTGATGCTATGAAAATTAATAACTCATATGCTTTTCTAAATTTGAAAGTAAATAGAATTTATGAAATAGAATTGGTAGTGTATTATTTGTATTCAGCTTATGCCATTTTATGCCATTCAGTATATCAAAGCAATACATGGAAATGTTATAATACCAAATATCGCTTATATTCTATGACCCAATCAGATCACTGTTCCTATACTTAGACGTGGTAATTCTGCTTTTAGAATTATGTTCTAAAGAAATAACTCAAATGATGAAGGAGTCAATAATTTGTACAATGATTACATGTAACTTTTAAAACCTGAAATAATCAAAATGTACAATAATGGCTAAATTAACACGACAGAATACTATATAACTAGGTAACATGGTAGAATAATATAAAACTATTTAAAATGGTAAGAACATGGAGCATGACAATACATGAAAATGTTTATTTGAAATAACATAAAAAGGCACAGGTATAATTTTTATAACTAGGTAAAGATTCTAAGCATGCATTTACTACAGATGGCAAACGTTGTACTATACAGTTCTTTTGACTAAAGTTCCTTGTATTTATATTAAAAATGAACTAAACAAGCATAAAAGTAATAGAAGGAATGACAAGTATGCAATAAATTAGACTATCTAAAAACTTAAAACATCTATTTGTCAGAAAGTCTTACAAGCAAAAGTAAAAGGCAAACAACTAAGTAGGTAGAATGTATGTTACAAATATAACAAAGGGATAATATCTTAAATACATAAAAAGCTCATAAACTAAATAAAAATGCTAGAGTGCCTATTTAAAGCAGGCAAATAATAGTAGAAAATTCACAAAGGATAAACTACAAATGGTAATAACAGATAAAAATTACTCAATTTCACTAGTAATAAAAATGCAAATTAAAACTATAGATATACCACTTTTAATAGCAAAGATAAAAATATGACAATACTCAATTGTCACTTGAAAAGGATCAGGTGAAACTAGCTGCACATTGATTGGAAGGGATGTAAATTAGCACATCCTTTCAATGACAAAATGCAACCTGGTGATACGTATGAGAAGCCTAAAATGTCTATAACTTTTGATCCAGAAATTTAGGCTGTTATGGATGAATATGTCCCCCCTAAAATTCGTATGTTGAAGCCCTAACTCCCAATGTGATGGTATTTGGAGGGGGAGAATTTGGGAGGTGATTAGATTAACTGAGGTCATGAGGGCAGGGTCCCCATGATGGCATTAGAAGCTTCTGATACGGGCCCAGCGGATCCTAGAGTTCTGCTCGAGGAGTAAAGGAGAGGGAGTTTTCCCTGATAGGGGTCGGGAGGAATGCCTAGCTTCCATGTGCAATAGGTAAAATGCACAGGTGAATTATGAGAGGCTGAGGCAGGTTGTCTCTACTGCCTGATCCCAGGCACAGTCAATTTTCTCTTAATCTGTGCTTTCACCTCCGGAATCTTAGACATGAGTCTCAGAGTAGGAAGAAAAGTTTGCCAAATAAACATCTGAATGTATCTGCAAACATATATATAACATATGATAAAGAAATTATATTTACCTTCACTTTTTCCTGAAAAACAAAGCAAAATGTTTATTATTGTAAACTCCTTCCAGATGTCACTTTAAAATGCTATACTTCCATAAAAATAAGACTCTGAATAATGGTTAGTTTTAGTCCATCAGTTCACCTGCCTAAGCAAAATCTGACAGTAAGACACTTGTGAGAGCAACTCTATCTAGTATCTAGGCATAATAGGAATTATGCCTGATTTGCCTCAAGGGCATCATCTCCAAGAGCCTGAATAAGGAGTGGTTTTAGCTTGTACAAGATTTAATATGGGCTGACAGGAGAGAAAAATCTAATCTATCATCTGAGAGCACTCTCAAGTATCTTAAGGACTTAACGGTTATTTGGTTGGCAGAGCCTTTTTCCACGTTTATTTATCCTAAATCTGGAACACAGTTTCTGCTAAAGATTTGTGTTCTTGCTTTGAAACCTCCAGACTGACATTGTGAATCTTTACCTTATTCAGGAATATTTTTAAAGACTATGTGTTATGATTCAAATGAGGCACAGTTCAGCGGTTTGTAAGCAACTGTTCAATTACTATTAAAAACCTGTCTTCGTTTGCCCACGCTGGTTCAATGCCATCATTGTTGGATTATTAAAATAACATATGCTCATTGCAAATACATATATTTTTTTAAAAAAAGGAGGACACAGATGGAATAAAAAATGTCACTCATAACTCCCTCCGCCCTATATAAATACTGTTTACATTTTGGTAAATGTCCTTTTTCTTTGCAAATAGATATTTAGATTTTATATTAAGTATGTTTTTACAAAAACATATTATATATACTATATACATATACATACTGTTTGATACCTCAGTGTGCTATTGGTCACTACTTACACAAATGAATACAAATTTTCAGCAACATTTCTAACAGCTGCAGTCTACTACATGAATACACCATAAATCATCTAAACAGTTCCTTAATGAAGAACATTTAACTTATTCCCACTTATCTTTCAGATAAGTGAGGGTGGTTAATTAATTTATCAGATCATAATGTGAATTCCTAGTGAGAATCCCCTCTTACCTAGAAATTTGCATTTCATCTTATATTAAGTCAATAGCTTCCAGTGAGTTACCATATGTGACTCCATATAAACCCAAACCCTTGTTTAAAGATGTTCTTTCATTTCGAATCTAAGAAAGACTAGTCTGCCAACATTTAGGGAATGATGCAATCTTATTGCTTTCCAGGAGGAAATTTATGTTTATTGACTCTATGAGATCAGCAGCTTTTCAAATGAATTTTAAAAATGAAAACCTTACACATTTGCTAAAAGCACATCAAAGATTTCATCAGTAAGCACATGTTAAGAGAACAGGGATATATATTTCCTAAGCAAAAAATCTGAAATCATACACTGAAATGGTTTACTCAACAAACCATTCTGCCTATTATAGACTGGGCAAGGTTTCTGAGTTTCAATTTTATACCCTCTCTGCACCTTCACAGTGCCTAGCGCATAGTACACGGAGGGTAATCATTTGCTGAAGGAACAAATGATCTTCACGATTGTAGACAAGACCATTAAATGAGGACAGCAATTTTCATCAATCATTTATTTAACAAACTACTACTCCATCTGCTATGTGTCAGGCTCTCTGCTAAGAGATGAAACCAATAAATACTCCCCATATGTCCAAAGTACTAGGTAGGATCAATAGATACATAATAGTAAAATAATGCTGCACAGTGGAAAGATGGTAAGAAAAACAAAGCATAAGACCACTTTATGAGGTCAGAGAGGTTTCTTCCAGTTAGGAGGGTCAGGGAGAGCGGAAAAGGCAGCATTTGGGCAAGACCTTGAGCGTATGGAGAAAATGAAAAATGTTAATGAAACATAAAGACGTGAATTTTAAATCAGACTCCCAATATATACAATGATTTCAAGTTCTGGGAAAGATCTGAGGCAGAATGTTTTTGGATATTCATTTAACTGGAAAATGAGCAAAAACAGTGAAAAACTAAATACAGATGTTATATAAAAATGCATAGAAGAATAAATATTTAACCCAATCTCCATCCTATGATAATCTAATACCATGAACTTCATTACACAAATACTTCTTACTGGAGTATAAATATTTTAAACACCAATTTCTCTATAAGGGGGAGGCATAACTTCCATGGAAATAGGAATATATGATCTCAAACGCTCTTGCCAACCCTTACCTGGCCTTCCTCTTCCTTCTAACCAAAGTTCACTGCCTGATAAATAATATAACAGTGCAAATAAATAACTCACCTTGACTAGAAGCCAAAGGATTTAAAGGTCTTTTAATTGTCTGTGGCCTAGAAACAAAAGAATTCAATTATAGAATATAATTATGTTACCTATCATGTTACAATTATTTAAATAAAAGTGAAATTATCTCAGAGAGTTTCTTAATGACTATATCCAAAAGCAAACTGTTTTACTGAGCTTATAAAATATTTAGTTTTCTCTAATTGCTTTAAGGGAGGGTGGTTGTTATCTGTTTTAGCAGTAATAGCTTCTGATCTTTTCCCATTGTAGCAGCCAGAAGAAAGTCATTTCTTAATCACTTCTTCAAACAAAGGAAGAAAATACCAGTCACGCTCTGCTCCTAGAGTCATAAATGTTTCTATATACATTTCATATACATATACACATGTGTATGTGTGTGTGTTTGAGTGTGGCACAAAGCACACTCCTAAGTGAAAGACGAACAAACAAAAATGTAAATACTCAACCCAAGCATTCAAATAAAAAGGGGAAAAAAGTAGTGTGGGTAGATTATTTTCCACTTAGTTAATCTTAGGTACATCAATTTGCTCTGTGGCCACCAAGTTTGTTATGATTTTAGTAAAAGGTATTTTTTTTCAGATATATTTGTTTTTAAGAGACAGCGCAAGCTGGGAAGTGGCAGACAAAGAGGGGGACACAGAATCCGAAGGAGCCTCTCTGCTGACAGCAGTGAGCCCGATATGGGGCTGGAAATCATGACCTGAGCTGAAGTCAGACACTCAACCGACTGAGCCACCTAGGCACCCCTATTTTAGTTCACATTTAAAAAAATACCCTTCAGGGGCACCTGGGTGGCTCAGGTGGTTAAGCGTTCAACTCTTGGTTTCAGCTCAGGTCATAATCTCACAGTTCATGGGTTCAAGCCCAGTGTTGGGCTCTGCACTGACAGTGTGGAGCCTGCCTGAGATTCTCTGTCTCCCCCTCTCTCTGCCCCTCCCTTGTTCACACTCTCTCTCAAAAATAAATAACCTTTAAAAAATAAACAAAGTAAGTTAAAATAAATAAAATTAAATAAAAATTAATTAAATTAAATTAAATTAATTAAATAAAAAATTAATTAAAATTAAATAAAAAATAAACCTTCAGGGGCACCTGGCTGGCTCAGTTGGTAGAGCATGTGACTCTTTTTAAAAAATACTTTCTTTGGGGCGCCTGGGTGGCTCAGTCGGTTGAGCGTCCGACTTCGGCTCAGGTCATGGTCTTGCGGTCCGTGAGTTTGAGCCCCGCGTCAGGCTCTGTGCTCACAGCTCAGAGCCTGGAACCTGTTTCAGATTCTGTGTCTCCCTCTCTCTCTGCCTCTCCCCTGTTCATGCTCTCTCTCTGTCTCAAAAATAAACGTTAAAAAAAAAATTTTTTTTAAATAAAAAATACTTTCTTTTAGTTTATTTACTTTGAAAGAGACAGAGAGCACAGCAGGGGAGGGGCAGAGAGAAGGAGAGACAGAATCCCAAGCAGGCTCCACGATGTAATCACAGAGCCTCATGTGGGGCTTGAACTCACCAACTTTGAGATCATGACCTGAGCTGAGATCAAGAGTCAGACACTTAACTGACTGAGCCACCCAGGCGCCCTGAGAATGTGACTCTTGATCTTGGGGTTGTAAGTTCGAGCTTCTAGATGGGTAAGAGATTACTTAAAAATAAATCTATGAAAAAAAAAAAAAAACACCTTTAGAGTGAGTCAATATGTCAAACATCCCTAATAATAAACACGGGAATTTAAATTAAACACATGGCAGAGATGAGTAAATTATGAAAACTCTCCACTTCAAAACTGGAGAAATTCAAGTCAAAAAAAGAAATAAACTGATACACAGTGAGTGTTCAAGTGTTACCCATTATAATTATTCTCTGAAATTAATTTAACTTCAACTTGAAAGCAGGTAAAATAGCTATAGCCACAAAAAGACGAATACAGAGTACCAAAAAGAGAATCAGTAATCTATTCTCTATTACTAACTACCTGATCTTGGGAAATGAAATAAACCTGGCTGGCTCTAGGTTATTTCATCTATAAAATGAGATTCTATAATCCACCGAAGGAACATGTATGAAATGTCCACAGTACTCCCATAAAAGTCTAACACTATTCTGTTTTTTAAAGAAGAAAAAAAATATTTGTTGAAAGTCATGTCCACATGTTTCTCCAGAGGGGAACTAGATTAATTAATAAGTATTTTCTATGTCCAAATATATCCTTTAACAAAGTGAATGTGATTTGCAATTTAGAGTCATTATGATTTTGTTTGTTTAGAGAAATCACTGTATCTTTCAGGATTTTCTAAATGAAATGACCCATACTTAAAACAGTTTTCTTCATAGATGACATTCCATATCTTCCAAGCATCTGGTCCTTTGTAACCCGTGTAGCGCTCAGGGTTAAGGAGCAAATCTACATATTCGGCATCAGGAGACTGTATATCTGTAAAATAAAATGTTTCATTAAGTCTTTTCCTTCAGTTACCTTAAAAAACTGGTATAATAGACTGTACTCCACTGATTCTAAGGCACTACAAATGTAACAGTGCATCCAGACTTTAAAAACAACCTTTTATAAGAGAGATGAGAGAAGGAACAAACAGCCACATTAAATGTACTCACTAGTTGCAAAAGCATCCTGCTTTTAAAAATGATGAAAAATAGGAATACGTGAATTTTAGAATTGAAGAAATATGGTAGTTCAATTCTCATAAGCTACCCAGGCAAAGAATATACTGTGTATTTCCACCCCCCCACCCACATTAACCACAAGCAATTCATCAGTAACTAAGGTAAATGAAGATTATGACTACCATACACTGCTTGTTGCCAAAAACTTCCTTCTTAACACGAGCACCATTGAGATCCACTACAAAGCTGTCCCAAAGGTATCATCCTAAACATGCAAAAAATTATAAGCAGGGTATTAGCATCAGCACTATTTATTAAAGGGAAAATCAGAAGCAAACTGAAACATCCAACAGAGCAGAGCCTGGGCTCTGGAGCCAGAGTGCGTGGGTTAGAATCCAGTCCCTACTCCTTATTCAGTGTGGAACTCAGGGCAAATTACATATATTCTAGGCATTGGTGTCGTCATTTATAAAATGGGGATGATATACACTACTGTGATTTAAGTTTCTATGTGTAGAGCTTAGAACAACAGTAAGAATATAAAACATATTAGCTAGTGGTATTATGACATATCTTAACAGACCATTATACAATCAACAAAATTGTTAAGTACAAAGACTATCTAATAAAATGAAAAGATAAGCAATTAGACACTAATGAAAAACATATAAAAATTGGTGGCAGGGACGCCTGGGTGGCTCAGTTGGTTAAGTGTCCTACTCTTGATTTCGGCTCAGATCATGACCTCATGGTTGTGACATCAAGCCCTGTGTTGGGCTCTGGGCTGAGTGTGGATCCTGCTTAAGATTCTCTCGGGGCGCCTGGGTGGCTCAGTCGGTTAAGCGTCCGACTTCGGCTCAGGTCATGATCTCGTGGTCCATGAGTTCAAGCCCCGCGTCAGGCTCTGTGCTGACCACTCAGAGCCTGGAGCCTGTTTCAGATTCTGTGTCTCCCTCTCTCTCTGACCCTCCCCCGTTCATGCTCTGTCTCTCTCTGTATCAAAAATAAATAAACGTTAAAAAAAAAAAAAATTAAAAAAAAAAAAAGATTCTCTCTCCCTCTGCCCCCCCCCCCACTCACGTGCACGCACAGGCTGTCTCTCTCTCTCTTAAAAAAAATTGGTGGGATATTGGTTTCTCATATGTTCTCATATAAATTTGTATAATGTATTATAACTTTGAAAGCAAAAAATGGCCCTGGTTCTCCAGGGGCTTTGGGAAATTATTTAATATACATCAACACCTTATTCATTTATATTGTTTTATTTTTTTTGAGAGAGAGAGAGCAAGCGGCACAGGCAGAGAGAATCCTAAGCAGGCTGAGCCACCCAGGCATCCCCCCTTATTCATTTATAAGGTGTAACAATGTGAACGAATAATGAAGAAGTGGGCAAAAATGCCTCAAAGCAGCCAAAGTAGATGACAAAATCGGAGCACACAGGCGTATGCATGAAAGTTCATCAAGCTCTCAACAGACCTACTTCTTTTTAAAAACGCAATGACAGATGCGCCTGGGTGGCTCAGAAGGTTGAGAGCCCAACTCTTGATTTCGGCTTAGGTCACGATCCCAGGGTCATGGGATCAAGCCCCACATTGGGCTCCACGTAGAGAATGGAGCTTAAGATTCTCCCTCTGCCCCTCCCTCCTGTTCTCTCTCTCTCTCTCAAATAAAAAAATTTTTAAACAAAACACAATGACAAAAACAAAAATAAAACTAAGTTTGGTTAGTTTTATCCTAATTAACAGTACACTCGAGACATAAATTAGAGGAAATTTTGCTTCTAGAAGTAGCACAGTGACAACATCTAGAAATAACTGACACTTCATGCAGAAGTAGCAATTAACATAACTAGGAAAAGTAGAAATAAAAACTTAAAAACAAATTTGCATAGGGGCGTCTGGGTGGCTCAGTCAAGTTAAGCGTTCGACTCTTGATTTCAGCTCAGGTCATGATCTCATGATTCATGGGTTCAAGTCCCATATCAGGCTCTGCACTGATGATGGTGTGGAGCCTGCTTGAGATTCTCTCTCTCCCTCTCTCTCTGCCCTTCTCCCACTCACACTCACTCGCGCTCTCTCTCTCTCTAACCAAGTAAACATTAAAAAAAATTTGCATGAACTCCTCTAGTTGAGGAACAGATTTTCTATTCATCTCAACTAATACTAAAAGTATTGCCACAGTATATATAGCAAATTATAATAAATTCATAAAAACTCTCATTTTTAAAATATACAAATAACAGCTCAGCATCTAGTACTTTAAGACAGAAAACTAATCACCAAGAAATTTATTAAATTTTTCATATTCTGCCTAATTAGACGTAAACATTAGGTGATTGGTAATTTTACTTACAGTAAATACTTCATCTTGCCTCATCTTTTTAATAAAAAATAATTGTTGCAATAACCATGTTTTGCCAGATGACAAAAGCTCAAATTTCTAATTAAAATGTGTAAAACACCTTTTGTCTTCTACCTACTATTTACATAATTTCTTCATTATAAAGCTATCCTTTTTTGTTTTAATATTGATCCTCCTTGAACAGAAGAAACAAATATAAATGGACAAGTGATTCATCCAAGATAACAGAAGTCCACGGATAACAAATGAATTATTGATTCTCAGTCCTTGCTACACAAATATAAGCATGTAGCCTCAAAACAATGGTAAACAAAGTTAAAGTATTACTGTTCGTTCTCTAGCACTGCAGGTCTAAAAAAATGTGCTGCATGTTATAAGCTTAATTTTATCT
Organism: Panthera uncia; assembly: GCF_023721935.1. Taxonomy (NCBI): domain Eukaryota; kingdom Metazoa; phylum Chordata; class Mammalia; order Carnivora; family Felidae; genus Panthera; species Panthera uncia. Next base: position 45,877,766 of record NW_026057582.1, on the reverse strand, counting down.
CACACGGTAACACTCAGGCCAAAGAATCTTTGTGAAAAAGACAGTAAAATTAGGGGGTTGAGAGAGTATTTTATCTCCCTAAGTTTACTAGTCTAAACCTTGGTGTAAGTCCACAACTCCTTATCCAACATCCCTGGGGTCAAATGTGTTTTGGAATTCAGAACTTTTCAGATTTTAGAAAAGTATTACAGTATATGCAACATATACTGAGTAGTATTACTCCAGCAGGGACCAGGGAGCAACTTTAAATCAAACACCAAAAATATTTCTGTAGTGCAACAGGTGAATATTCACACTAAATGAGTCTGTGCTAAACTTAGGGGGGAAATACTCATTTTTCAGAGCTTTCTGATTTTGAATTGTGAACACAGGATTATAAATATTATCTGACAGAACATGGTCATGTTTTACAGTAGGGGAAGCATACGTTTCTTTTTTTTTTTTTTTTTTCTTCCAAAGTGAAACCACCAGGTTAAAAATAAGTACTTTCCCTTTGCCTTCCTCTTTTGGGGGGGAATTGCAGGATTCGGCTCTCACTTACAATTAAAATGATCTGTACCACTCTTTTTGCTAAGATTTTCAAAAGATCATTAATCTGCTTCAAAAGAGCGCCACTGAAGGATATCAAAATTCAGTCTGATTTGATTTTGTTTAGCCAATTAACAGGCTAACCATTCAACTTAGAAAAAGGAAGATACTAGGAATAGGAGAATAGGAGAATCCATAAATCTGATGAAAGGGTGCCAACAGGTGCTAGGGCTCCTGGATATGAACACGACCAGCACTCTGGCCCAGCTCCAGATGCCTCAGGGCAACTCATGGTTCATTCTTCTCTTTCCCAAAAGTAACGCACACCATCATTAAGGTAAATATGTAACAATCCAAGGCCAGTGCAACAAAAGCAGGTTTTTGCAATCTCTACATTTGAGCTATTTATGCCAAATGCCTGTGTATATTACAAAAATTACATATACATATTACTTAGATATGCACAACTGTAAGACTCAGGAGGTAATTTTTTTCCAGAAACGGAGGTGTTTTTTGCTTTTTTTTTTTTTAACTTCGGTAAAACATGTATAACGTAAAACTTACATTTCAGCCGTGTTTAACAGTTGTGCAACCATCACCACCAACGGTTTCCAAACTTTTCTATGACCCCCAACAGAAATTCTATAACCATTACACAATAACACTCCGTTCTCCCCTGCTTCTAACCTCTGGTTACTCTATCAACTTGCCTAAATATTTTATGCAAATGGAATCATGATAGTTGTCCTTTTGTGTCTGGCTTATTGCATTTAGCATAGTATTTGCAAGGTTTATCCATGTTGCAACGCATATCAAACTTTTTTTCTTTAATGGCCAAATGATATTCCACTGTATATATTTATTATATCCTGTTTGTCCATTCATTAGTTGATGGATACATGGGTCGTTTCTACCTTTTGGCTGCTGTGGATAATGTTGCCATGAATATGGGCATACGAGTATCTGTTCCCCTGTCTTTAATCTTTTTCGATATATACTTAGGAGGTGAATTATTAGGTCATATGGTAATTTTGCCTTTCGTTTTTTGAGGAACTGCCAAACTTTAGAAACTGAGTTCTAAAAACCATTTGAAAAGATTTTTCTTTCCTTAGGCACAATTTGAAACGAAATGCACACGATAAAAAGCATTATACCATCAGCTTCACAGAAGCTGTCTGAGGAGTCATCATGCTTGGTCCACTGAAGCACAGCCTTCTGTGTTTCCTCGCTTCAAATGAAGAAAACAAGTAGTGTTATCATTTTTGTAAAATTAATATTTCACAAGAAAAAAATAAAAAATACCAAAGCAAAAAAAAAAAAAAAAAAAATCAAACCTCAGCGATTCATCCACAGCTCCAAGCCGTTCAGCTTGCTCACATTCTTCAATGAGATTATTGGCTACCTCCGAATACTAAAAGGAAAAGGGGAATAGATGGATTACAACTTACTGCGTTTTTAAAACTTTCTCAAGTTCAAAGTTATTTAAGTTTCATTTATACCTAGCACCATTTCCGTGGCTTCAAAACTTAAAAAAAACAGGGGTGCCTGGGTGCCTCCGTCAGTTGAGCGACTGGCTCTTGATTTCAGCTCAGGTCATGATCCCAGGGTTGTGGGATTGAGCCCCATGTCGGGCTCTGTGGTGAACGTGGAGCCTGCTTGAGATTCCCGCCGCCCCCCCCCCCCCCCCCCCACCCACTGTCCTCTCTCTCAAAAAAAAAAAAAAAAAAAAAAAAAAAAACCCTGAAAAAAATTAAGCCCTCATTTCCCCTGAAGCTAAAAAAAATAAGTAAAAGGCTCTGCCTCTTGCTTTTGTTGATGAAAACATTTACTATAATGGTCACAAAATAAAGAATATAGTTCTGATAACTCATTACAAGCTGTTCATGAAGAAAATCTCTGAGGTAGACGGAACAATGGGCAAGGCATCAGGAGGCAACCTCCCACTGTTCTAATGGCTTAATTGCAAGCACCAGTTTTCTCATCCATAAATAAGTGGTTAGACCAGATGATGTGGGTGTAGGTCTGTCTCAACTCTAAATATGATTCTACATATGCCCTGGAGCCTACATCTTATAAAAAGTATTCTTGTATCTTCAGGTGTTTAAAATACATTCTGTAACAACCGCATTTCTTCTCAATATTTAAGTCACACACGCACACTCACACTCACACACACACACACGCACACACACTATTCTGCTGGGAGTGTATGTGGCACAGGGAAAAGTGAATGTGGATCATAAGATTTCACAACACACTAGTCATCACCACCACAGAGATGAAAGGCATACTGGAAGAAGTCACAAATTCAATCAGCAAATATTTATTGGGTGCCTACTACACCCTTATTGCTTAGGATGACCATGCAAACGACTGCCCAGTCTATGATACTTCCAAGGATAAAAGGGAACCCTAAAATAACTGAAATGATATGTTTTTGAAATATTTATTTACTGAATAACGACTTTGTTTCTTTACATTCATTGATTTGTAAGACAGCTCAATTTGAAGACTTTTCAAAAATAAAATTCTTTTTATGCAATTAAGTATTAAGGGGTGAAGGGATATGTGTTCAATGTACTCTCGGATGGTTCAGAAAATAAGAATATGCATACAGAAAAAACAAGATAACACAAATGAGGCAAAATATTAAAAATTAGTGAATCTGTAAAGTACACAAAATGTCTTTTATTAATACTGCAAATTTTCTATAAGCCGTTAATTAGCTTAAGATAAAAAGTTAAAAACACATAAAAAATGAACAGAGGCACCTATTTCAAGTAGGAATATGAATTTATCCAATTAAAAACAAAACAAGACTTTCTTTTTTTAAATTTTTCATGTTTTTTTGTTTGAGAGCGAGCACACACAAGTGGGCGAGTGGCAGAGAGAGGGGGGGACAGAGGATTTGAAGCAGCAGGGAGGGGGAGAGAGAGAGAGAATCCCAGGCGAGCTCTGTCCTGTCAGTGTGGAACCCAACCTGGGGCTCAATTTCACGGACCCCAAGATCACAACCTGAGCTGAAACCAAGAGTCAGACACTTAACAAACTAAGCCACCCAGGCACCCCAAAAACAAGAATTCCATCAATAAGAGACTCTTCCCTGGAGCACCTAGGTGGCTTTTGAGCATCGAACTTTAGGCTCAGGTCATGATCTCACGGTATGTGAGTTCAAGCCCTGTGTCAGGCTCTGTGCTGACAGCTCAGAGACTGGAGCCTGCTTCAGATTCTGTGTCTCCCTCTCTGCCCCTCTCTTGTTAATGCTCTGTCTCTCTCTCCAAAAATGAATTAACATTAAAAAAAATTTTTTTTAATGAACTTCCAAAAGTTCTGAGTCCATCAAAAAATTAGTCTTTTGAATTAAATGATTTTCTGTTTGAAACAGCTGATTATAGCATCATTTAACTATGTGCAAAGTTCTGCCATTGGAGCCAACACATTAATAGCTATGACTTTATTCTTTTTATGTGAACAAGAAAACATAGAATAAAAAATGAGCAAAATTGGGGTGCCTGGCTGGCTCAGTTGGTAGAACATGTGACTCTTGATCTTGGGGTTGTGGGTTCAAGCCCCATATTGGGTGTAGAAATTACTTAAAAATAAAATCTTTAAAGAAAAAAATGAGTGAAATTACTTTAGAATCTATGGTGAAAAAGTGCAGAATAGTGATTGCCCCTAAGGGAAAAAATAGAAATTGACTAGCACAGAGTACCAAGGAACTTTCTAGGTAATGGTAATGTTCTATATTATAATAGAAGCCTAAATTACACAGGTATATGCATTTAGAAAATGCACACTTAAAATTTGTGCATCTCACCATGTTAATTTTATAAAAATTAAAGCAAACATTAGACTCTAATGATATACTTCTAGTTGTGTGGTGTGTATATACATGTGTGTTATATACGTATATATATATATATAGAGAGAGAGAGAGAGAGGTTGAGAGAGAGAGAGAGAGAGAGACGATGACATATTTAGGATAATGTGTACTGATGCTTGCAATTTACTTTGAAATGCATCTAAAAAATAAGATTTTTTTAATGGATAACTAGAAGGATAGACAGATACATATGTGAGAAACGTAAGTTTACAATAATGTTAATGATACAAATCCAGGTGATGGGTATGAGTGTTCACACGAAAATTCCTTCGGCTTTGCTGGATATATAAAAATTTTCACAGTAACATACCTATTAAAAATTTTAATTCAGAACAATAACTTAGTCTACATGAAAAACCACATATACCAGAATGATATGTAAATGCACCACTATAGCTGCACAAGTTATTATTTTTAGACATAACGAGTAATTTACAACTAGTAATTTACAAAGTAGGTGCTTTGGCTTTGTCAGTAGATTTGTGTGTTCTGGTGTTTATGTGGTCACAGATATTTCTATGCCCCTTGCGGATGGTAAATGATGACCTTTTGTGTAAGTTATATATCATCATCAACTGTGGTGAGAAATCGAAATTTAATACTTCTTCCTTAAGCATGTACTTCTTTATTTCTTTCTAGTTATTTCAGCTAAAAGGATTCATTGTAAAATTTTTGATTACTAAATAGTAAAATAATTATAAGCTGTCGATATGCACTTTACAAAAAGATATAAAACCACTATAGGAAGTGGAAGACTACTCTCTCTATGCAGGATTGCTCACCCACTATTTCCCGTATATATTTTAAATAAACCTGACCTATAATTTGCCAGGTTTCCCACTGACAAGTCAAATGGCAGCCTGGCAGCTTAGGATATATCAGGACACAGAACAATTGGCTGATAACTCCGAGAGACCAGCAGGACAGAATGTCGATGCTGTTCCCTCCACTTCCCAAGACTGTAAGGAGTTAGTTGCCCCCAGAATTGTGTCTGCCTGGAATTGTTTTATCAGCAGGTATTTTATCACCCTGTATACTGTCCTTGAAAAATCATTTATTTACATTTAGGGAAGGTCAGGAAAAGAAGTACAAATTATTATTGGTCAACTTGATATTAAAGTAAGAACTCTTTAGTGTACATACATCTCAGAGGAGACAACAAAGGAAACTAGAAATACAAAGTATTTGGTCAATTAAATTGATCTTAACTTATTTTAATTTTTTTTAATGTTTATTTCTGAAAGACAGAGAGAGACAGCATGAGCCGGGGAGGGGCAGAGAGGGAGACACAGAACATGAAGCAGGCTCCAGGCTCCGAGCTGTCAGCACAGAGCCTGACACAGGGCTCAAACCCACGAGCCATGAGATCATGACCTGAGCCGAAGTTGGACGCTTAACTAACTGAGCCACCCAGGCGCCCTCACCTTAACTTGTTTTAATGCAACTATTAATATTTTGTTTAAAAAGTTTAAAACTCAGGACAAATGATAAATCATTCAGGATGCTGGGGCACCTGGGTAGCTCAGTCAGTTAAGCATCTGACTTCGGCTCAGGTCATGAACTCACAGTTTGAGTTCAAGCTTCGCATGGGGCTCTCTGCTGTCAGCACAGAGCCTAGAGCCTGCTTCAGATCCTCTGTCTTCTTCTCTCTCTCTCTCTGCCCTGCCCCCACTCACGTTGTCTTTCTCTCTCTCCCTCCCTCTCTCAAAAATAAACATTTGAAAAACATCATACAGGATGCCAGAACAACAGGCATAAACCAGTCCTGCCTCAGGCAAACCTTGGTATATGGTCCCTTGATGTACTCTTGTTACTCTCTAAGTGCTTTGGATTTTACTCCAAGAGAGATGGAACACATGAGAGAATTTTAAACAGAGGAGAGATACTATCTGAATTCTTAAAAAAAAAAAAAAAAAAAAAAAAAAATCACTCTGGCTGCTGTCTTTAGAAGAGGCTATACAGATGCAAGGAGGGTAAAGTAGGCAGACCATTTAAGAGGTTACTACAATAATCCAGGCAAAAAATGATGGCATCTTTAAATACAGCAGTAGCAATAAAGATTGTTAAGATTCTGGATATATTTTAAAGCTTTGTAATCACAAATTGAATTTTTCCTACCAAAATAGGCCTTGAGACAATAATAACCCAGTAACATTTAGCACCCCTAGGAACCAGATTATAATCTCTAAACACCATTTCCCACTAAAAGAACCAGGACTATTTAGAAAAAACGTTAATAGAAAAAAGGTTAACTCCAAGCTCAGAGTAAGAAAAATGCAAAATAAGCCTAGAAGATCTTTTCATAATAGAAAGCAAAAATTCTAGGGGCGCCTGGGGTGGCTCAATTGGTTAAGCAACCGATTCTTGATTTTGGCTCAGGTCGTATCTCACTGTTCGTGAAATTTGGGCTCTAGTTTGGAGTCTGCTTGGGATTATCTCTCTCTCTCTCTCTCTCTCTCTCTCTGCCCCCACACCTGCCCTCTTTCCCTCTTTCTCTCTCTCTCTCTAAATAAATAAACATTTAAAAAAGGGGAAAAAAAAGTCTACTAAGACTGCTGAGATCATCTCAAAGGCCATGGTCACTTACTTGAAGGAGCATCTAGTGACCAAAGATGGAAAAACTCAAGCATCAAAAGGAATAATAAAAAATGACTACAAAAGAGTCCAGTACATTAAATATGTCAAAACTCCGAAGTTCATAATAACACTTAAAAATAAAAATCTTATTGGTCATCTCTGGAGATGCTAGAGCACCAAACTCATAATTATTCTGAAAACTGGTAAGCAAAGGAAAAGAATAAAGCATTTATACTGTGTGCCCTGCATAAACTGTATTTCAGGGCATCCAAATAGTTGACAAGAAATGGTTTTATAGAATAAAAACAGATAAGAAGTATGGAAAGAATGATAAAAATATGTTTTCCGTCATATGTGGAATTTGAGAAACTTAACAGAAGACCAAAGGGGAAGGGAAGGAAAAATAAGTTACAAATAGATAGGGAGGGAGGCAAACCATAAGAGACTCTTAAATACAGAAAACAAACTGAGAGTTAATGGGGGTGGGGGTTTGGGGGGGCAGGGAAAATGAGTGATGGGCATCGAGGAGGGCACTTGCTGGGATGAACAGTGGGTGTGGTATGTAAGTAATGAATCACAAGAATCTACTCCCGAAGCCAAGACTACACTCTATACACTATATGTTAGCTGTCTTGACAATAAATTATTAAAAAAAAAAAAAAAAAAGGATGATATAATTAGAATATCAACATTTTCAAACCCCTAATGAAAGAATGCAACAAGTAATAATCATCAAAGCGGCTAATGAAACTTTCAGGTAAAAAGCTAGTGGGTAACTTTATAACAGATACATAATGAACCCAATGATAGATCTTAACATCATAAAAAAAGAAAACCAGACATTATGTGTCTTCTGATATGATGTAATAGTAAGTACACAGCAACTCCAATCAATATATATCAGAAAATGAATCTGAAAAGCCTTAATACCAAAAAAGAGGGAGAGGGAATGGACATGGATTGAAAGACATTTAAGAGACAGAAACATACAAGTAGTACCAGAAAATAAGGAAGTGCTAAAAAAAGAGAAAAACCACAATGATGGGAGTATGTTAAAGGGACACAGGAACAACTGAAACAACTCCCAATAGCCAGAATAGAATAATTTGAACAGTAAAATAAAGTCATACCTGATTATAATCCAAAGTATAAAATAAACATCTCCTGATATAAATAAATGATTGAAAAAATAAGTAAATGGAGGGAGATAGAAGTCTCCCATACTGAAAAATTCCAATTTATATCCTTAAGAAGATAGAGCCCTCCTGAAGTATGGGCTGTACACAGTGAGCTCCCTCCAAAGAATGCAGTGTGGAAAGGGTGGAAAATAGTAAATCTACAGTGGAGAAAACCTGACAAAAATTATGTCAGTCAGGTGATCAAGGTTAACATTAACAGTAATAAGTCATGTTGATACTATGTACCCTTGATGCGATGTGATGAAAATGGCACTTTAACTCTGTAGTCTTCCTCCCCAAAACACATAACCCCAGTGTAATCATGACAAAAACATCAGACAAATCCCAATTTATGGACATTCTACAAAATACCTGGTAAGTATTTCTCTAAACACCTTATCAAAAACAAGGGAAGTTTGAGAACCTGTCACAGCTAAGAGAAGCCTAAGGAAACATGACTATTAAATATAATGTGGTATCCTAGATGGGATCCTGTACAGAAAAAGGACATTAGGTAGAAATCCGAACAAAGTATGGACTTGAGTGATATCAATATTGATTCATTAATTATAACAAATGGATCATAATAATGTGAGATGTTAATTATAGATGAAACTAGAATGGGGTATATGGGAACTATATTATCATCACAATTTTTCTGTAAATCTAAAAGTATTATAAAATCAATACTTTTATTTATAAAGGTAAAAATACTTTTAAAATCAATACTATTTAAAAAAGAGATTGGGAGGTGCCTGGGTGGCTCAGTCAGTTAAGTGTCTGACTCTTGATTTCGGCTCAGGTCATGATCACAGGGTCGTAGGATCAAGCCTCACATTGCGCTCCACACTGAGCACGGAGCCTGCTTGGGATTCTCTCTCTCCCTCTCTCTCTGCTCCTCCCAGCTCGCACTCACTCTCTCTCTCTCAAAATAAATAAATAATTTTTTTTTTTTTAATTTATAAAAAAACAAAAGAGAGAGAAAGAGACCTAAGAGACACAGGAACCAAACACAATGTGTGAAATACGTTTGAATCCTGTTTCAAACAAACAAATTATTATGAAACAGAGAAATCTGAACCCTGACAGTGGTTATATTTTTTTAAGTATTTTTTTATCTTAAAAATATCTATGAAACTTTTGTAAACAGAGCGATTTTTCTGTGAATGGCTTTAAAAATAATTGGGAAAATGGAGTGCAAGGTACAGATGAAACAAGATTGGCCATACACTAACTGCTGAAGCTCTTTATTTATCTCTCATGTTTTCTATAATAAAAAGCTGAACAAAAGAAAAAATAAGGATTTAGAGCCATTGAGTATAAATGACTCCTAATGGGTTTTACTGTGAAGGACAACAGAGAAGTAGGGTCACGCCTGGCAGGAGAAATGAGTTTTATGAGTTTTTTGTTAAAATACTAGACACATTAGTAACTGTATGTACATACCTTGTAGCTTGCCGATTTAATTCCATCAGGAACTTCATCCTGAAAAAGAAAAAAAAAATGTTTTTGTATGACATTTAGTCTATCTTCTGAAAAAAATTTTAAGTTTCTATGATGTATGAGATTATTTTTATTTATTTAAGTTTACCTTATTTATTTATTTAAAGTAATCTCTACACCTAATGTGGGGCTTGAACTCATGACCCCAGGATCAAGAGTTGCATGCTCTTCCAACTGAGCCAACCAGGTGCTGCTTTGAGATTATTTTTATATTTATTTATTTATTTATTTTTAATATATGAAATTTACTGTCAAATTGGTTTCCATACAACACCCAGTGCTCATTGCAAAAGATGCCCTCTTCAATGCCCATCACCTTCCCTCCCTCCCCCCCCCCCATCAACCCTCAGTTTGTTCTCAGTTTTTAAGAGTCTCTTATGCTTTGGCTCTCTCCCACTCTAGCCTTTTTTTTTTTTCCTTCCCCTCCCCCATGGGTTTCTGTTAAGTTTCTCAGGATCCACATAAGAGTGAACACATATGGTATCTGTCTTTCTCTGTATGGCTTATTTCACTTAGCATCACACTCTCCAGTTCTGTCCACGTTGCTATAAAGGGCCATATTTCATTTTTTCTCATTGCCACGTAGTACTCCATTGTATATATAAACCACAATTTCTTTATCCATTCATCAGTCGATGGACATTTAGGCTTTTTCCATGCATAGGGGCACTTGTACCCCAATGTTTGAGATTATTTTTAAACAGAATTGTTTAGGAGGCATCTGAGCAGCACAGTTGGTTAAGCGTCTGACCCTTGATTTCAGCTCAGGTCACCTGAGCTGAAATCAAGGGTCAGACGCTTAACCGGTTGAGCCCTGTGTTGGGCTCTGCTCTGAGTGCAGACCCTGCTTGAGATTTTCTCCCTGTGCCCCCTCCACTTGTGCACTCTCTTGCGCTCTCAAAATATAAAGATGAAAAATAAAATAAAATAAAAAAATAAAGTGTTTTTAAAAATTGCTTTAAAAAAGATTCAAATTTTCAGTAACTGTAAAACCAGTTGCTTGTTCTGACCAATGTTAATATAGCCCATTTATTTTATTTTATTTTTTTTAATTTTTTTTTTTTTTTCAACGTTTATTTATTTTTGAGACAGAGAGAGACAGAGCATGAACGGGGGAGGGGCAGAGAGAGAGGGAGACACAGAATCGGAAACAGGCTCCAGGCTCCGAGCCATCAGCCCAGAGCCTGACGCGGGGCTCGAACTCACGGACCGTGAGATCGTGACCTGGATGAAGTCGGACGCCTACCCGACTGCGCCACCCAGGCGCCCCAGTATAGCCCATTTAATGTGTAAGTGCAATTAAATGCCTTTATTAAGTGTCTACCATATTTTGAGCATGCTTAATAAGCCATATAAATAAGTTATTGGTAAACTTGAATTTCCCCAACTAATGTTTCCTATTACTAAATATAAATACTAGAACTTTGGGAAATAAAACATTTAAATTGACAATATCACTTTAATGATATTATCGTAACAGAAATGGTTTCACAAGTTAATCCATCCATTTTCAAAAACTTTTGTCTGAGAATATACTAAAAACATGATTCTTAATTATGTAACGATAAAAGACCCATAAATAATATTTTACATTTGCTTTAATTCCATATGCCAGATAGGTTATATAGCAATATTTTATTTGCACATATAAAAATAAACCACTCAAAAATATAGCATCACTTCACACCCATTAGGATGGCTATTATCCAGAAAATAGAAAATGGCAAGTATTAGTGAGGATATGGAGAAATTGGAAGCCTTGTACATTGCTGGTGGGATGTAAAATGGTACAGCCACTGTGGCAGAAGGCATGGTGTTCCTCAAAAAATTAAACACAGATTTACTAAATGATCCAGCAATTCTAATCTTGGGTGCATCCCCAAAAGAACTGAAATTAGGAATGCAAACATAGTCAGTCAAAGACAAATATCATATGACTTCACTCATATGAGGACTTTAAGACACAGAACAGTTGAACACAAGAGAAGGGAAGCAAAAATAATACAAAGACAGGGAGCGGGGCAAAACATAAGAGACTCTTAAACATGGAGAACAAACAGAGGGTTACTGGAGGGATTGTGGGAGGGGGGGTGGGCTAAATGGGTAAGAGGCATTAAGGAATCTACTCCTGAAATCATTGTTGCACTATATGCCAACTAATTTGGATGTAAATTAAAAAATTAAAATAAAATAAATAAAATGAGCGGCAGAGTATTTCAAATAAATAAATAAATAAATAAATAAATAAATAAATAAAGTTATCCAAGAAAAAAAAAAAAAAGGAATGCAAACAGATACTTGTGCACCCATATCCCAAACAGCATTATGTACAATAGCCAAAAGACAGGAATAACCCAAAAGTGAATCAAGAGAATGGATAAATGAAATGCAAATGCATAACAACGCAATATTATTCAGCCTTAAAAAGGAATAAAATTCAAATACCATGTATACATGGTACTATGGATAAAACTTGAAAACATTAGGTTAAGTGAAACAAGACAGACACAAAAGGACACACTGTGTAATAATTCTCCTTATCTGAGGTACCTAGAATAGTCAAATTCATAAAGAAAGAAAGTAGAATAGTGTCTGCCGGGGGCTAGAGGGACGGGGGAATAGGGAGTCATTGTTCAGTGAACACGCAGCTTCAGTTTGTGAGGATGAAAAGGATGTGCACGTGGATGGTGGTGACGGTTGCACAACAGTGGGAATGTACTTAATGCCACTGAACCGTGCACTTAAAATGGTTAAAATGGTAAATTTTATGTTATGTATATTTTATCACAATAAAAAAATAGAAATATATGCTTTTAAAATGAAAAAAAAAAAAAAAAAAAAAAGGCTTCATGGAAAGTGTAAAATTCTCTGCTTCCAGAGTAGAACACTTCAAATTTTAATGCTCTGAGAATTCCTTTTTTTTTTTTTTTAAGTTTATTTATTTTGAGAGAGAGAGAGCCCACATGAACAGGGAAGAGGGAGAAAGAATCCCCAAACAGGCTCCATGCCCATCAGTGTGGGGCACAATGTGGGGCTTGATCCCACAAACCATGAGATCACGACTTGGGCCGAAATCGAGTCAGAGGCTTAACCGACTAAGCCACCCAAGCACCCCTAATACACTGAGAATTCTTAAGCAACACCAGGTGTTTTGTTCATCCACTCCCCACCCAAGGAAAACAATACACCATGAAGAAAGGAGGGAGTTTGTTTACCTGCCAATTAATTTCATTCTGTTATACTATAAACACACCTTTGGGTAAGATGTAAGAAGAAACAAACATCCTATTAATCTCACCAGTAAGTCACAGGATTATTACGAAAGAATAATTCAAAATAGGTTTTATATTGGTAAGTTGAGGTTTTTTAATATGTAAATATTAAACATTATATTTAACCTAAGGATTAAAAAGTTATTTTAGTTGTATTGCCCCCTTTTTAAAACATTGCAGTTATTTGCAAAAAGGTGTAACAGTTGTCACATGTATACTTGGTTCTTACCGACTGACACGGCTTGACAGCACAGTCTCTCCGACCACACTGGTTGATATCGTTCCAGAAAGGACACGGCCTCTTCAGGTTTACCTATAGGATAATAACAGAAAAAGTTACAAGAGTAAGAATCTTGAGATTATTATTCAACAGGTGTTGAATTATGATGTGATAACCTGGTCATGCTATCAGCTGCAATTATTCTTTTTCTTCGCTTACAGCTTGCCAAGTTCCAGCGATCGTACCAATGTGTAACTTGTGTTAAGTAAACTGGTAGACTTGGTTAGAAACACACAGACTGGTACTAAACAGATCCTGAAGATGGGAACTAGGAGCCAAAGTAGCTCATATCATCACTGCTCAGCTAATACTTTTTTTAAGCCAGTAACAGGCAACTGTTGAACTCAGACGATAACTACATATTCCAATGATCAGATATTCTAAACCCTTTAAGTAGATATCTCAAGATAAAATATCAACAGTGACTAGTTAAAATAATACAGGTCAGAACAAAGTTACGCTTCTCAAAAAAAATGTAGTTATTTTAATTAACTGGAGTCAAGCCAGTATTTTGGGAAAGTATGCATTGGCAATTTTGGTAACAATATAATAGTTTCTGTTCTGAGTTCAAGTTAACCAACAAGTTTCTAACTCCAGAGTGCAAAACTCAGTTGTTGAAATTGAAAGTATCCAATGGATGGTTTCAGAACCACACTGTTCACTCTTGTGAACTGAATTTTAAATAATGGCCACAATTTTGAAGTTCAGGAATTCCTAATAAAATACAATTACCCATTTAAACTTTAAGTATTCTTATACAAAAAAATTAAAAATAAAAATACCTTGTAATATCTAAAGTAGTCGCTTTCAAGAAGTTTTTGTAGTCTTGGGAAAAGCCTGTAGTTATTAAATCTATCAATGGTTTCAACATCACAGGTACAATCATCCAAGTAACCACTAACCTGTTACAAAGAAAATAAAACAATACATCAAAATACCTTAGTTGCAACAGGGTTCTTTTTCCTGACAAGGTTAGGACTCAAGCAACTCTTATCTTCCCTCCTCATGATTTTCTGAGATGAGACATGACAGTAATCTAACAATGCTATTGCTCTTGCTATACACCTAGAAGAATGCGGTGCATACCTTTTGGAGGGTACACTGAGCTCATCACACACCCATGCACACACACACAAAGGCAGAGTTGGTCCCCTGCAGCCACTTTGTAACCCTGCCCCAGACCTGACCAGGGGTCAGTATCTAACCCAAACCATGTCTTGGTCCCTGCTCCAGGAATCTGGACTTGAGAATAAGAAGAGATCTCTCTCCCTGCAGCTTAACCACTAAAGCAAATAAACTCAGACCATATTCCATCATGTGAACTGAGCAGCACATGAGCCAGTCAGCAAAAGAGAGGAAAGATTTTTAAAGATACACAGTGAAGCAGAGACAGGAAACAGAAAATATCTGATACATGGATTCCCTGGGGTTTTCCAGCTCCTACTTCCACCCAACTTCCTTGAAGCTCAGTTGCATTCCTATCCTTGGCCTTCCTGAGACTCCCATATTCCCAGGATTCAACTGTCTCTGTATTCCCTATTAAGTTTCCTACAGGATGTATAGGTAGGGGACATGCTTGGTGAACATATAAAAAGAAGTGATACTGAATTTATAAGATAAACAGTAATTCATTATAAGGATTTACCAACTCTCAAATACTAGTCCATGACAGTTTATTTGTCCAGGTTTGAAATGGTGCTTAGAAATCACTTATCATTAGCAGCACAGAGATAGCAAATTGACCACTAAGCCAATTCTGATCTTCAAATGCTTAAAACTAATATCTTAATGGTAATTACGATCAGACAATGTTATCAGAAGTGAAACTAAGGGCATTATGCTAAGTGAAATTAGTCAGTCAGAGAAAGACAAATATCATATGACTGTACTCATATGAGGACTTTAAGATACAAAACAGATCAACAGAAGGGAAGGGAAGCAAAAATAATATAAAAACAGGGAGGGAGACAAAAATAAGAGACTCTTAAATATAGAGAACAAACAGGGTGTTGCTGGAGGGGTTGTGGGAGGGGGGATGGGCTAAATGGGTAAGGGGCTTAAGGAATCTACTCCTGAAATCATTGTTGCACCATGTGCTAACTTGGATGTAAATTATAAAAAATAAATAAGTTATAGAAAGTAAAAATTAAAAAAAAAGTGAAGCTAAAAGTCTTAGACGTTTGTTTGGCGCTGCGCAAACATCTAACAGAATTAATTTAACATTGCTAACATTGTAACATTGTAAGTAACAAATATATCATGATTTAAGAACAGTAACTAGATTTTTTTTTTTTTTTAATATAGAGCATGCTGTAGAAAAGAGATCCTTATCATACTTTGGTCTGCATACTTGCTTTACAAACTACTTTCGATTATATTTCAGAGAGACTTACTGTCAAAAAAATTTTTTTAATCTACTGGTAAGGAAGCAAATACTTTACTAAAATACTGAATGTAGGTGTTTTCCCGTTGGAATATGTAAAATCCTACCCTATTTTTAATTTTAGAATGTCACAAAACAGGAATGCAAAATTTTTACCTAAAAGTAAATACATTTGGATGATGAGAGATAATACTTTGGATGATGACAGCAATATTTAAGAACTAAGATTTTGTCCCAATTTGTGTAGTCTTATTTGTTTTGGACTAATGCAGGTTCTAGAAATCTGATCTACAAATTTTTTACTGCAATAACTACTTATTTCCATTTCATATGCAAATTTGTCCTTGTTTCCTGCTAAAAATTCTCTTGAGTATACAAAAATCTTCAGGTCCTAATTTGGGGTACCACAAAAGTGCTTTATTTTTAATTAAAAAAATTTTTTTTAATGTTTATTATTGAGAGACACAGAGAGACAGAGCATAAGCATGAGAGGGGCAGAGAAAAGGGGATACACAGACTCTGAAGCAGTCTCCAGGCTCCAGCTGTCAGCACAAAGCCCGACATGGGGGCTCGAACTCTCAAGCTGTGAGATCATGCCCTGAGTTGAAGTTGGATGCTTAACTGACTGAGCCATTCAGTCACCCAAAAACAGAAGTGCTTCTAATCTAGATGATTTGATTTTTCACCTCTTTCTTTTGAGCCTTAAAAGTAGAACTTCTAAGGACATAAAATAGCTACTTTTTCCTCTTGGATACAAATTATTACACAAAGAAATAACAGGCACAGAGACTACAAACGCCAAAGGGACACATGCCTGATAGGGACAGTAGGTCACAAAAAAGCAACAAGCACATAAAAAAAAAAAAAAAAAACACAAGAGAATGGTTTTGAAGCAATTACTTTTTCCCCTGAAATAATTCATTTTTAAGGTAAAAATCTATCTTTGAAACTCAAGTTCAGGCATCACCTCTTTTGGAAAGCTACCCTTGGGGTACCACTCATCCCCTGCTGGGTTAACTGTCTCCTATGTGCTCCCATGGCATTCCACATACTCCTACATAAGGATTACCTCACTCCTTTGAATTTATATAGTTCACTACCTCCCTCTAGAGTTTACAATCCTTGAGAGCAAATCATGTTTGTTCATTTTGTATTCCCAGTCTTCAGCACTGTACTTCTAGAAAGCACACACTAGATGCTCAATATTTATTTGTGAAGTGGATGTGTGAATGAATGAATGAATGAATGGATGCTGTCTACTGTCACTGTCATTCCCTGGAGACCAGCATCACAGTCTGATGATGACTAGGTTCCTCACATCATCTATGGTAGTGCTCTGTGCTCCAGACTACACAGGCCCAAGTGGTAGGAATGCACTCAGAGCAAGGGAAGCAAGCAGCGAAGGCAAATAACCCATCACATCCAACATTTTACCAATCTATACCTTAACTACAAAGGAAGCTAGAAGAAGCCACAAACCATAAAGGAATGCAAGGTGCATTCACAGCAGAGATGGCTTTGGCCCAGAGATCCCGAAGAGGGAAGACAGGACAATGGTAGATTGGAAACCCTCTGACCTTTACCTACGAAATTGAGCAGGAGGTATTTCCAACTACAACAAAAGGTAGCAGGGCAGCTAAGGAGGTAGGGCAGGGATGGAGGAATTTCAATAGATGGAGAAGGCCCAGCAAAGGAGAGGCAGGAAGATACTTGGAAACCAAAGCCATGTGACAGTCCAGATAAGCCTGCCAACAGGCAGAACCTGATCACTGGAAGAAAGGTTGGCAGGCATGATGCCAGGTCCAGTTCTAGAAACTAGAGAACCAGGCATGTTACAGGAATAGAGTCTCAAGAAAAGATTAAGGAAGAAATGCAATTAACAGACCCAGGGCAGAATCTTGGAAAACAAAGCAGTCTTAGTACCTAAACCAAAAGATGGACATTGATCTGGAACAAGGATGACCTGATACTGTGAACTCTGTAGCAGCTTCAGGAAGTGCTAAGGCTGTTTAAATAATTGTCACACTATCTCCTAAACTGAAACAGATTCTGACCCTACCATAAGAATGTGAATTTTTTTTAATTCTTTTTTAAATTTTTATTTATTTTTGAGAGAGAGCAGGGGAGGGGCAGAGACAGAGAGAGGGAGACACAGAATCTCAAGCAGGCTACAGGCTCTGAGCTGTCAGCACAGAGCCAGATGCAGGGCTCTAACTCACAAACCATGAGATTACAACCTGAGCCGAAGTCGGACACTTAACTGACTAAGCCACCCAGGCACCCCAAGAATCTGAATTTTTTTTTTAAATGCACCCCGCGCTCCCTACCACACACATGCACAAAGTGACTGATGCATGCTAAAAATTGAAGCTCATTGATCCATGCTTTAGGTGATAATCAGCCTTGGGTACGGAGCCAAACTAATAGGTGGCAAATAGAAGGCCCTTGCGGAGGAATGTAGATATAAGGACCAGGGTAGGTCTGACATAATGTCACCCAGCTTAAAGTCCTAGTCTCTTACCAATTGAAAAGCTTTTGAAGGCCCTTCTACTGCAAACTCCCAAGCACACAACAATCCCCTCCTATATACTCTGAAGAAGGAGGCAATATATAACAATGGTTAGCACGTAGGCCCTGGACTCAAGCCTTCTTGGGGTTGAATCCCATCTCTGCTACTTACCAATTTTAAACATACCCAAATTTTTTAACCTCTCTTAAGCCTTAGTTTCCCATGTGAACACAATATAGCAATACTAATAGTTCCAATCTCAAAGAGTTGATAACAAGATGAAATGACATAAATGCCAATGTTAGTATTACCCTACCACTGCTTAAATGCTTCTGGTGAAAGTGGACGTACGATTACCCCAAAGAAACTCACATTTTTTTTTTAATGGATAAGAAAAAAAAGGCCAAGTTTGCAGCTAAAATTTTCCAAAACTTTTACATCTGTCACCCCACTGGAACATAGATCTAGACAGCCAAAAGTTAGCTGCAGAGGTAGCCTCAATTACTTTCTCCATGGACTCTGACTGGTTTGGACCAAATACCAAAATATAAAAGGCAAGAGAAAAGAAAATAACATGGGCCTGCTTGTTCCCTATTTTCTGCTTACAGGTACTCTTTAATTTACAATGAAAGACAAAAAAAAAAAAAAATTCTAAATAGTTTCCTTCTGTGCCAACAACTTCTAGTCCTACCAGACTATCATTTTTTTCCAAAGCACTTTGAGAATATATTCCTCATACTTGTATGAAATATGAAATGCCTTTTAAAAGTGCTCAAAGTGGGTTTTTTTGGCAAAGACCTTTAGTTGTATGTAATTTTAGAGTGTTCTGTGACCATTAAAAAGAACTTGAAAACTATTCATTGAAAAAAATTGATGGGGGTGTCCGGCTGGCTCAGTCAGAAGAGCTTGGAACTCTTGATCTCAGGGTCCTGAGATCCTAAGCATGGAGCCTGCTTAGGATTCTCTCTCCCTCTCTCTCTGCCCTCCCCAGCTCTCCAGCACACACTCTCTCTTGCTCTCTCTAAATAAACTTTTCAAAAGTTAAAAAAACAAAAAAAGAATGTTGACAGAGACACCTCTGTTAATGGAAACAAGGAAACACCAAAGATTCTATACTGGGTGGTTCCAAGGACACAGAATGCTACGAGCTATTTCTGCTTTAAAGCCTTAGTCTTTACAACTTTAAATTGTTGTTAAATAACCCAACGTATAGTAACCAATGAGACACATGCTTTGTTCCACATGCTTTGTTCACAAAGGCCTGGAAGGCAATAAGTACTCAGAGACAATGGACATCTCTCCAGTATAACCTGTTTCAAAGATCCCTCTAAGTTTCAATCCAGGCTTATTTCCACCTACCATGCAACATATTACCAAGTGTCTCTTCTGTGGCCTAGCCACTCTAACAAATAAAAACTATTTTTGAAATTGAGGTAAATAAGACACTAGACAGGTAAATCTGCTGAAATAGATGTAGGCAAGTGTATCTACAATGCACTCCAAATGAAAATAATCCATCTTGGGGTGCCTGGGTGGCTCAGTCGGTTAAGCGGCCGACTTCAGCTCAGGTTATGATCTCGCGGTTCGTGAGGGCTGTGAGTTCAAGCCCCACGTCGGGCTCTGTGCTGACAGCTCAGAGCCTGGAGCCTGTTTCAGATTCTGTGTCTCCCTCTCTCTGACCCTCCCCCGTTCATGCTCTGTCTCTCTGTGTCTCAAAAATAAATAAATGTTAAAAAAAAAAAAAATTTTTTTTTAAAAAGAAAATAATCCATCTTGAAATAGTCATTTTGGATGATCTGCACTATTCCCCTTTCATTAGCCTGATAGAGATTTACTACACTCATAAGTGGATCTGAGCGTTATTAGCACTAGCCATAATACGATTAATAAAACATTTGGACTACATGGGAGTTTTACAAACTCATTTCCAATTAATTTAAATGAAAAACATGTCCATACTGCCTCCATATCTGGGCTTCAATATTTCTTCTGAGTTTACTTCTTAATCCTGGGATTCCACGCATTGAGACTAAAGTTCTGTTACATTCATTCTCTCTACTGGTGCATAATGGGGAAAAGGAAATAAGAAATTCTGTCAAAAGGAAAACAAGAAATCTTGTCTGAAGAATCTTCATTCATGGGGTGCCTGGGTGGCTCAGTCAGTTGAGCATCTGACTTCAGTTCAGGTCATGATACCACAGCTTGTGGGTTCGAGGCCCACATCAGACTCTGTGCTGACAGCTCAGAGCCGGGAGCCTGCTTCAGATTCTGTCTCTCCCTCTCTCAAAAATAAATAAACATTAAAAAAAAATTTTGTAAGAATCTTCACTTACTTGAAGCTCATACCTATTACAACAAATACAAATATTATTTTGGTTTAAAGAAAGGGTAGGTCATGATCATGGGGTTCTTTACACGAACTGTTACAGGCTTGTATACCAAAAGGGGAGGAAAAGGCCAATTTTCTGTGCAAAAATGAAAAAAAAATTTAAATAGAATGATAAAATAAAAAGTGGGAAGCTGTATATAAGGAAGATTTACAAGTCTAAGGCAATCTATCACTTATTTGCAGCAACTAACACAGAAGCACTGCTATCAAAAGAACTTACAACATACAGCGAAAATGGTTTTAGTAGGATTTGATGTCAACAGGCATATGTAGTAACTGACTAACTTTAAAGATTCATTTGGAGCTATCCACCCATCTGAAAGATGAATTCCAGAAAAACATGCAAATGGCCCACTCAGCAGAAAATGGAAAGAATATATTCCTGCTAGCATAGTGCTAACATCCTGTATTATAACTTGCCTAATACTTGCTAAGCACCCATTATGTACCAGGCTCAGTACTCTGGAGTATCAAGAAATGGGACTAAATTTTTAAATTTTTAGTTTATTTTTTGATCTCTTAAAACTCGTTCACAGTAGTCTTCCATGAATGTTTATTAAATTTAATCTGATTATTTGTAGAGCTCTGCACATTTTACTTCAATGGCTTTCTAAGGCTAAAGAACCACATGTTGCTTTGGCTCAAATTAGAGCTGATATTCTGTTAACCGAACCCCTATACCGGGCCCCCATGCAAGAGGGTAATGAGGGATGATGATGCGTAATTCAAAGTAGAAGTGGTGCGAGAGAGTGGCAACAGACAGGGAGAAAAAGTCTATTAACAAAACAGATTCAACAGAACTTTGCAGCTAATTGGGTATGGCAAAGAGAATGAGAGATTTTAACTTGAAATATTTTTTTGAACAGGGTTTTGTGTTTTTTGTTGTTGTTGTTTTTGTTTTATTTACCTATTTCGACAGAGAGAGAGAGAGAGAGAGTGAGAACAAACAGGGGATGGGCAGAGAAAATCTTTTTTTTTTTTTTTTTAATGTTCATTTATTTTTGAGAGAGAGAGGGAGGCAGAGAGAGGGACCCAGGATCCAAAGCAGGCTCCGTGCAGACAGCAGAGTGTCCGATGCAGGGCTTGAACTGGTAAACCTCAAGATCATGACCTGAGCCGAAGTCGGATGCTTAAACTTCTGAGCCAACCAGGTGCCCCAGAAAAGAGAGAATCTTAAGCAGGCTCCACACTAAGCTGTCAACCTGAAGCCTGACTCGGGGCTGGAAGCCACAAACCATGAGATCATGACCTGGGCCCAAAGCAGGAGTCCCCTGCTTAAGCAACTGAGACACCCAGATGCCCCTTTAACTTGTATTTCTAAACGTTAGGTCAACATTTAGTTTTTGATTTAGTGTCTAGCAATATTTACTGACTTGTTTGTTTTAAGATTTTACTTTGTAAGTAATCTCTACAACCAACATGGGGCTCCAACTTACAACTCTAAGATCAAGAGTCACATGTTCTACTGACGGAGTCAGCCATGCACCCCTGCTAACTTGTTGTTTTTTTAATGTTTATTTATTTTTGAGAGTGAGACCACAGAACAGGGCAGGGGCAGAGAGAGGGAGACATAGGATCTGAAGCAGGATCTGCACTGTCAGCACAGAGCCCTATGTGGGCTCGAACTCAGGAACTGTGATGTCATGACCTGAGCTGAAGTTGAATGCTTAACTAAGCCCCCCAGGCACCCCTTCTCACTTGTTTTTTTAAAATGCTTAGGATCTCTGCCTCTCCCCAATCTCCAAAGAACTTTATTCACTAACTTGTATCACACCATAGTTATCTCTATATTCCAAACACTCAGGTCAACATACACACTGTGTATAAATGTTTGTTGAATGAATAATTTCCACCATTCATCTCCCCTTATCTTTTCTTCCACCATTTATTTCCTTTATTTCTGTGTGTGTGTGTGTGTCTCATTTCCATTCACATCTATATGCTTGTCTCCAAATTTCTCTTCATATCTGTTATTGCTTGTTCCCTCTCCCCATTTCCCACCTTACCCCTATCTCTTCCATTACTGACCATAGTAGAACTAAAATGCATTCTTTTTCAGTCTATTGAACTGAAATTGATGGTCTCTGTTCTTAAGTTGATTTAAATAGATCATTTTTAATTTTTCTTAAATTTGTTTTTTACTATGGGACCCTCAATTTATTATTTTTTAAAGTTGATTCTAAAAAAAAAAACAAAAACCTGTCACTTTTGTTCTAAATGGAAAAGAAAGGGATCTAACAGATTTTTGTGTTGGGGAGTATTCAAATCTTGAAAATGTTACAAAACGGGGGGGGGGGGAGCTTAAATACTAATCAGAAGGAAAAAAGTGTAAAAAATGTAAAACTCCCCAATTTTAAACAGATATCTAAAAAGGTTTTTGGAGAGGAAAGTGAAAGTTGAAAGCTCAACATGTACTTTTATTCCATTATCTAAAACTCTAGACTATAGTTGAAAATGTTATATTGGACATCTTCTTTCAACACTAAATACCTTATTTTGAAGTCTCTTATTTCTACTTTATTTTTAAATGTTTACACTTTGTGTTATGTTATATTTGTAACCTGAAGAAAAATGAACCTTCTTCCTTTTAAGTACTTGACTGTATGCAGTTTGCAACATAAAGGAGCTTTTCCATCTTAGTTGGAAAGCAGCAATTTCCTTTTAACCTCTTACTCATAGCCAGATAACACCTCAACTCCCAAATCATTCAGCAAAACGACAGGATGCAAGAATATAAAAGTGAAAGAGACAGTTCTTCCTCCCATAATATGTAAAGCTGTTTCTTTCCTCTGTGAAAGAGTAGCATTGTCCCTACACAAATGTTATTTCTGATAAAAAAAAAAAAAGTAAAATCCACTTAAAAGGAAAAATTTGGATTGCCTACCTCAATTTTGTATAAAATGTAATTTTTATCAACAGAAGCCAACCAAAACGTGACTTTAAGAGTAATTGTATTAAAATATAGGATCACGTAGACCAGAAAACCTCTAGATTTCTTTTTTTTTTTTTTCCTCAAGGAACCCACATCTCATGATCATAATAAGCTTGTAATCAAACTTGTGCGCTGGGGGGTAAGGCTCATCCTCCCAATTCAGACCAGCCAAATGGGTGTCACGGTAAGAGAATCTCATTACATTTAGTAAATAGAAAGGACACACAGGGCGAGGAGGCACTGCAAGCCGCGGCCTCAAAAACACAAGGCAGATGGGCTTAGAAACAGGAAAGCCTCACGAAACGATTCTCCTGCCTGACAACGACATCTGAAAGTAGCCTCCCCCACCCTACAAAGGCGTACCCTGCCCAGGAAGGATGGCGAAGGCACCTAGCATGAACACATCGTACGCAGTTCCAGGTCAAGTTAGAAGTTAGGAAGACCCAGGTTCCGCGAAAATAACAAATACTGAGTGAGCGTGCACAGTGTGCACGCCCTCCCCGGGCAGGGAAGACCAACAAAGATGTATAAACCAACTCGGTAAAATCATACAGCATGCACCCACACCTCTCCCCCCACAACGGATCCGAAGCGCCGGAGGGCACGCTGACGTCCAGGCTGCGGTGGGAGACCTGTACAGACCACGCCAGGCAAGCCGCAGAGGGCTGAGCCCGGCCAGGGAGCAGAAGCTCAGGGGGCTCATCCCGGCCGGTGGAGACGCAGAGGCACTCCTAGCCCCTCACCTGCCGGGGTGCGCGGGACAGAGCGCAGGGCGGAGGCGGGAAGCACCGGGAGCGGCCGCGCGGCCGCGCACAACCCTCACCTGGCAGAAGCACCTTTGCGCCGCCGTCTCCGGGGGCTGCTGCCCACCGCGACCCGAGCCGAGCAGCCACACGGCCCCCACGAGGCCGATCAGGAAGCCCCAGCGGCGGCCCATAGCCGCTCTGGCCGCTCGTCGCCCGGCCCCTCCCGGTCCCAGCACTCGGGCGCAGGCCGCGCGTCCGCTGTTGAAGCCCGCGCGGGCCGGCCC
Source organism: Panthera uncia (assembly GCF_023721935.1). Taxonomy (NCBI): domain Eukaryota; kingdom Metazoa; phylum Chordata; class Mammalia; order Carnivora; family Felidae; genus Panthera; species Panthera uncia. Next base: position 45,853,302 of record NW_026057582.1, on the reverse strand, counting down.
CCGGCGACGCCCCACCTCCCGGCCGCCTCCCAGGCCCGCCCTCGGCTCTCCCGCCTCTCAGCGGCCGCCACCTCCCGGCTGAGCCTGCGGACGTGCCAAGGCGCCCGCTCCGGCCGCCCGGGGCCTCGGGTCGGCTTCCTTCCCCGCGCGTGAGGCTGACGCACAAGCCCGCTTCCCGGCTCGGCCCCGCCCGGAGCACCGCGCCCGTCCCCGGCCCCCAACGCCCGGTGCCTGGAGCCTGGCCCCGGCGCGCCCGCCGCAACCCCAGCGCGGGAGTTGGGGGTCCTTCCCGCCGCCACCGCGCGAGCGAGCGAGCGAGAAACCCAAGGGGTCTGGGTCTCCCCGCAGGGCCCGCCCCACCCCGCGCAGTCCCGGCCAATCCTTCGGTCTTTCCAGACGAGGAAGTCAAACCGTACCAATTACGCATCCACAGTGTCCCTGACAGTCTTAAAGCTGAAAGGAATTATGAGTGATAACCTAGACCAGGGCTGCATAATAGAGTTTCTAGTCGTCACATCGAAAGAGCAAAAAGAAACAGGTGAAGTTCATTTTAATAATCTATTTTATTCAACCCAATATGTGCAAAACATTTCAAAATACACTCAATATTAAATTATCCATATTTTATGTGTTGTTTTTGAAAGCTGGTGTACATTTTATGCAAACTAGCCACATTTCGTAGTCAAATGTGGCGAGTGGCTACTGTATCAGTCAGCACAGGTGGAAACTACCCTCTCATTTCATAGAAGGAAACAGGCCCAGAGTGAGGCGATGCAAGGGGCGAGCTGGATAGTGAGAGAGCCATGTCCTATAAATCCCAGCCATGGGTCTAGTCTAAAAGCCCCCCCCCCCCAGGAGAAATTTTCATGGTGAAACTGGAAAGCTTCCCAACACCTTACACATTAAAATTTCAAATTAAAAATTTTTTGGTATGTCATTTTTTAAAAGCCACCATTTAATGAAGTAGCTTAGGATATGGTAGGCCCCAAATAGGTTTTACTTCTGTTTTCTAGCTGAGAAAAATAAGCGTAGAAAGTTTATATATGTTACTCAAAGTCACATGGTATGATAGAGATGAGACTCAAACTCAGATTATTTCTTACTTCAATGCCCATAACCTATGGTCTGTCCATCACTTATTAATCCAATCTCCCTCTTTACCTAGGAAGTTTGTTTTCATCAGACCTGTGTACGGATGTATTTATCTCTCCAGGGCCCAACCCAGCTCACTCATTCCCTCTTCTATGTGGTCTTCTTGGTTTCCTCTTCACCCATTTCCAGTCTCTAAATGAGTTTTGATTCAATAAACTTACTCTATGCCAGACTGAGCTTGACATTACAGATATGAAGATACAGAAGGCCCAATCCCTGCACATGGAGAGACACCCCATGGAACTTAGCAGGTGATCTTTGATGACATTTCTACTTCATGTTTCTACAACTGAATCGTAATCTCTTTAAACTCCTTAAGCAGGGATTATGTCACAAACATACCTGTGACTCTCAATACCTTAACAAAGCTTCTCTTTGCAAGTGTTTGTAAAATGAATGAATGTTTTATATTATATATATTATATATATTAATGTATATAATATATATTAATACTGGCTACAGTTATTAATATCTGAAGATATCAAAATATCTATCAAAAATAAGAGACATAATATGAAAATGGAAAAACTAAACAATAAAGCCTAAAACTGCAGAAGGAAGCAATCTGAACATGAATCAGCTCCAGATTTCACCCTGATGCAATAAGCCTGTAATTTGGGAGAGCTTAAAACTGTCAATGTTCTCAGGATGAAAGCTTCCATTCCTAAGATTTGAACTCTTGCCCACAACAAATTTAGCAAACTTGTAATCAGAAACAATCACCATATAAGACTTTTTTATTTTATTGTTTTTTCAGCTTTATTGAGGTATAATTGACTAATAAAATTTTAAATGTATGTCATAATGATTTGGTATACAGATAACATTGTGAAAGGATCCCCCCATCAAGTCCATTAACACATCCATCATCTCACATATTTACCCTTTCTTCCTTCTTGGTGAGAACATTTAAGTTCAACTCCCTTAGCAAATTTCAATTTTACAATACAGTGTTTCCAACGATAGGCACCATATTATACATTAGATCCTCAGAGTTTATTCATCTTATAATATTAGAAGCTTTATACCCTTTTACCAAGGTCTCCCTATTTTTCTTTTTTTAATTTCACATATAGGTGAAACCATGCATTTGTCTTTCTCTGTCTGGTTTATTTCACTTAGCATGATGCCCTCAAGGCCTATCCATGTTGTAGCAAACAGCAGGGTTTCCTTCTTTCTCATAGCTGAATAATAACCCATTGTATATGTATACCACACCCCCTTTATCCATGTAGCCATTGTTGGGCACTTAGGTTGTTTCCAAACTTTGGCAATTGGGAATAGGCGACATCAAACATGGGAGCGCAGACACCTTTTCAAGATAATGGTTTCATATACACCCAGAAGTGGGATTGCTGGATTTTGCTTTATTATCTTGATAATTATCATTTTTCCTTTCAGATTTGTAAGGGACTTTAGAATGTGCAAAATACAGTTTTGTGCACCTGATGTAACTACACTGACACTTCCCTAAGAATCCTTCAATTTGGTCCTTTGTGTGAGTTCAGTTTTTCCACTCTGCCTTCTCTCGCAGTCATCTCACCTGTGTTAGGGCCTAGGCAATAACTCATTAGTCATTCAGGAACTATTAAGGAGCACCCACAGGGTACATAGTTCAATCTTTGCTTTCCAAAAGTCCAGCCTCCAATTTATTATACCTTAGCTAAACAACATTAAATTTTTTACAGATGAACAAGGCCATCTAGTTATTCTAATACTAGTGATTATAACAACAACATAACTTAGATTTAGTGTACACAGCATTTCTTGATGGAATTCTGATTACTATGTAAACAGCTGTTATTATTATTTTTAATGACCAAAGCAGGAAATGGCTTGAGCCCAATTTCTCAAAATGGGGCATGGAGATTTACGTAGGGAGCTTCTCGGTACCTAAACATTTTCTGGCACTGAGTAGGCTAGAAGGAACTAATTTAAAGAGAAAAGTTTGGTCAAGGAAAAGGAGTATTATGACACTCAAGAGGAAAAAAGGCTAAGTAAAAACCTAAAGGTTTTATTAGATCTATTTATCTAATATTCGTTGACTATAAATGTGCACATGGTACATTGCTAGAATTTTCTCTCAAGATGTTTGAGATTATTTGAGCTGGGGGAGAAATACCACCTAAGCTCTATCTTCACCTCCTCTCCCTCATATTCCTGGAAGAACAAGCTACATATAGTAGAAACTGATAAGTTCCCATTTATACCTTACCCCACTGTGCGGCCTGATTTCCAACTCTACCTTTCTACTCCTCTATACCTGGCCTTGTTACGGCCAAATTAATTCCCATTTTCATGAGATCATGAAATCTCTGCTGCATTTTGACAATGCTGATTTCTCCTTCCTTCGATTCTACTTTCTATGTACCAAACACTCCAGATTCTCCTTACACATTTCTTTTTTAAAAGCATGTTTATTTATTTTGAGAGAGAGAGAGAGAGAGAGAGAGAGAGCGCACAAAGAGAGAATCCCAAGCAGGCTCCATGCTGTCAGCACAGAGCCCAATACGGGCTTGATCCCATGAACCATGAGATCATGACGTGAGCTGAAATCAAAAGTCAGATGCTTAACCGACTGAGCCACCCAGGCACCCCTCCCTCCTTATACTTTTCTAATATTATTTAACTGTCTCCTTCGTGGGCTTTCCCCCAGCCCACCTCTAAGATGTGAGTGTTCCCAGGATTCTATTCTCTGTCCAGTCCTCTTCTTCTACACTCGCCCCTGGAGAAACTTGACCAGTCTCATGATTTTAAATACCTCCTCCCTGCCAATGACTCTCAGATCTATTTTTCCACTTCAGATCTCTCCCTTGAGCTTCAAAATCCAACTGCCTATTGGACACAACCATCTGCTTTTCTTAGAACTGTTTGGTCACACCACCATCCATATCTAGACACCTAGAAAGTAGGAAGCCACCCTCAGTTTCTCCCAGTTTTTCACCAATGAATAGATTGGTTGATCTATTGATCAACCAAGTTTGCCAGTTCTTTCTTCAATTTAGTCCCTCCTCTTCATCTTTATGACCAAGGACTTAGTTTCAGCCCTTATTGTCACTCACCTGATTTATTGTCACAGTTTCCTAAATGATCATTCAGCCTCTAGGCTTGCACCTATTCCAAACAGCCTCCATGCTAGCCTAGTTTCTCAAAAATAGCAATCTGGAGCACCTGGGTGGCTCAGTCAGTTAAGCATCTGACTTAGGCTCAGGTCATGATCTCGCAGTTCGTGAGTTCGAGCCCTGCGTCAGGCTCTGTGCTGACAGCTCAGAGCCTGGATCCTGCTTCAGATTGTGTGTCTCCCTCTCTCTCTTCCCCTCCCCAGGTTGCTCTCTGTCTCTCTCTCAATAAATAAATAAGTAAATAACTAACTAAATATTTAAAAAATAGAAATCTGACCATGTCACACCTCTGTTTAAAATCTTCAATGCTCCCAACTATCTGAGGACTCAAATTCAAAATTCTCAGCATGACATTCAAGGTCCTCATGATCTGGCCTCACCTCTTTCTCCAGCTAGATCTCCAATACCTCTCTGTAACTCCTCTGTGCCTGGATTAGGTTTCTCCTCTTTGGTTCCATAAGTTCATATAATTGTGCTTAGCACATGGAATCAAATAGGTATTTATGTAGAATTTCTTCCCCTTTCAACAGAGGGGTAGTGAACTTGCCTCGGTAGTCTCGGGTTGCCCAGCACTTAGCATTTTGTGTGTGCTTCACAAGATGACTTCTGAGTGAATTAATGAATGTACACATAAATTAACTAATGAACTTGAAAAGATAACAGCATGAGATGTCACAGGGCAATGTGTGATTATGTTTTAAACAAACACTATTAGCTTACAGGCAAAGCAATCATTTGGGGCAGAAGTAAATCTGGATGGGACAGAGGACACAATTGAACTGGAATTGACAAGAGAAAATTCACAAAAGGTGTGGATGTGGGAGAATTGGTGACAAAGTAGGAGCTCAACTACCACCTGATAGGTTAGAAAAAAACAAAAGAAACTTATCTAAAATTCATATAGAAAACATTTCAATATCAAGATTATCCAGTCAAGAAACAAGTGTGGCTCCAAACTCAGGGACTCTAGACTCAGCGTAATTCCAAGTAGACCAGACAGAGTTCCAAAGTGAAAAAAGGGTGGAGTAAGTGAAGGCCCTCCCTGCTGAATGTTAAAACTTCTCCCCTACCTCCAGCAGATCACATGTAACTCTCAGCTCCAAAACTTGCAGACCTTATGCATACCTGCTTTCCACTCATTGCCTCATGCCTGACCCCTCCCTCTCCTATTCTAAAAGGAGAGTGGAGAATTCTTCTAGGAATAAACAACAGCATCTGAAACAACAGAACGGTTAGTCCCCCTACTCACACACTCAGAATTCAACTTCCTTTTTATTTAATGCCTCAGTCTATGATCAGAAAACCAAGGCTCACAATGTTGTTAAGGAAAGCCTCCAACATGACATAGCTCAAAACAAATAAGAAAATAGGAACTTTGAATGAAAAAAGGGAAGGAAGAAGAAACAAAAAGCTATAATCAATATCATCAAACATGCAAGAACAGGAGTCTATAAAAAGGAAAAATTACAGAGCAAGAAACAGATCTTGGAAACTATATGATAGCCAAAATAAGGTTTTGACAGAAACGTTGAGGAAATCTCCTAAATAGTGATATAAAAAGACAAAGAGGTAGAAATAAATAAAAAGAGATGGAAAAAATAGAAGGTTAATTAAAGGAGAACAGAGTCTGATTAATAAGGGTACCAGTAAGGGAGAACATGAAAATGGAGAGGAAATCATCTTAGAGGTTATTCAAGAAAATAGCCAAAAATGAAGGATGGCTATTTAGATTGATAGGGACACTGAGTGCCCAGTTCACTGGATGAAAAATTCCCCTGACAGATAAAATTTTCAGACAGAAAAACAAAAAACCCAATATCCTACAAAGAATTAAGAATCAGAAAGGCACTGATCAGAATCAGAAGCACTGGAAGTTCCAGGACAATGGAGCAAGGCCATTTAGCCAGCCAAGCTATTAATCAAGCCTGAGAATAGAATTAAGATATTGTTATGTATGAAGAATAATGTACATCTTTAAATCCTTTCTCAGAAAATTATGGGAGGATATGATCCAACCAAAGGAGTAAACCAGAAATGAGGAGACATGGGTATCCAGAAAGAGGAGATAGCACCCAAGACAGGACTTAAGAGAAGTTCTGAGAAGACAGCCCTAGAACCCAGATTAGTGCAAGGAGGGAGGCCTCAGGAGGAGTGTCGCCATGTAAACTGGACGGACACATGATGTGACTGACTTTATGGAAAACACTACTCAGAGGAAGTTAATAATTGTATTGTAAAGTTGGGGAAAAGTGATTTAAAAAAAAAAAAAGAAGAGCATCTAAAAAATGAGGCAGCTTTTTAGGGCACCTGGGTGGCTCAGCGGGTTAAGTGTCCAGCTCTTGACTGGCTCAGGTCATGATCTCTAGGTTCATGAGTTCGAGCACCATGTCAGGGTCTGTGCTGGTAGCATGGAGCTTGCTTGGGATTCTGCCTCTCTCTCTCTCTCTCTCTCTCTCTCTCTCTGCCCCTCCCCCACTCACTGTCTTTGCCTCTCTCAAAATAAACTTTAAAAAGATGAGGCAGCTTTTAATTCCAGGAAGTTCAAATACCTTTACAATAAAACAAATGTAACTATTGTATATTGCTTGATTTATACAGCCCCACGATGAGACAAACATGGGATGTGATTTAACCAAACTTGTGTATATTATATGTATTGGAGGACAGAGGTAGGGAAAGTAGGGATCTGAAGTGATATAAGGATGCTAAATCTTTATCTTGCTTATTAGCAAGTGAAAAGATAAATCCTAAAATTGATCTATCAAGAAATAGAGCATAAGCATATTATTTACAAAGAAAACATGGAAGAAACGTGTTGAAGGGTTGGGGAATGGGACCTAGGGGTAGAATAGGGTGGGACAATGGACTCCTCTTTCCCAATCTAAGTGTTGTAGTACTTTTTACGTTTTTAGTTTTTTGCTTTTTTTTTTTTTTTAAGAGAGAGAGAGAGAGAGAGAGTATGCGTGCTTCAGCAAGCAGGGGAGGGGCAGAGGGAGAGAGAGAGAGGGAGAGAGAAAGAGAATCTTAAGCAGGTTTCACACTCAGCAAAGAGTCTGAGGTGGGGCTGGATCCCACGACCATGGGATCATGACCTGAGCAGAAAGCAAGAGTCAGACCCTCAACCAGGGTGCCACCCAGGCGCCCCAAAGTGTTGTAGTACTTTTTTAAAAAGGTCTTTATGTATTACTTTATTAAAGAAGAGTATTTCCCAGAAGTCTAGGAATTCCAACTTCTATTCCTACCTCAACATCTTACTGCTTAGCCATAGATACATTTAATTACATGAATTCTCGTGGGCATTTAGGGAGAGATATTTGGGATGACAATTTTCCAAAAACTCAAGTGTTGTGGCTGATTTGCAAGCAAAAGTAGTTGCTACTTGCCTATCTGGTACTGTTTCCCAATTTCTCTCTAGAATAATCAGTTCCTGTCCTATTAGTTATCTGTCACTGTGTAACAGATTACCACAAAACTTAATAGCTTAAAACAAATGAATATTTATCGCCTCACAGTCTTTGTGGACTTTTGTGCAATTCAGGAGTAGTTGAACTGGGTTGTGTGACTCAGTCTCTCACTATGCTGCAATCAAGACTAGGGCTTCAGTTATCTGAAGGCTTCCCTAGGGCTGGAGGCTCTGCTTCCAAGAAGCTTCACTCATATTGCTGCTGGCAGGCAGCCTTAGTTTCTTGCTGGCTCTTCCTTGGCATGTGGGCCTTTCCATAGATCTGTTGATAGGTCCTCATGGCAATGCAGCTGGCTTCGCCCAGAGGGAGTAATCCAAGGGAGAGTAAGGAGGAAGCCCCAATACCTTTTATCACCTAGCCTCAGTAGTTGTATAACGTCACTTCCACTTTATTCGACTCTTCTAGAGCAAGTTGCTAGATCCAGGGAGGGGGAATTAGGCTCTACTTCTTGAAGTGGGCAATATTAAAGAATCTGTGTATGTATTTTAAAACCGCAGCACCCATCAATGACACATCATAGGTAAGTAGATTAGGACATTATCCGTAATATTTTTTTGAAGATCTAAATCTATCTCATCACTGTTTGTTATGACATCATTTTAAGTGACCCCCCCCCCAAAAAAAAAAACTAGGATATGCCTGGTTTTCTAAAAACTTTTTCTCTACCGTATGGTATTTTTATTTTTTATATTAAAAATTTTTTTAATATTTATTTTTGAGAGAGAGAGACAGAGTGCAAGCAGGGGAGGGCAGAGAGAGAGGGAGATACAGAATCTGAGGTAGGCTCCAGGCTCCAAGCTATCAGCACAGAGCCTGATGAGGGGCTCAAACTCTCAAATCATGAGATCATGACTTGAGCTGAAGTCAGAAGCTTAACCGACTGAACCACCCAGACATCCCTCTACTGTATGATATTTTAAGGTCCTAGAGTATTGATGACTCTTCTTAGTCTTTTTGTATCTGCTCCTATTATAATATCTGATATATTCACATACCCATTCATTCAATAATTTATATATATAATCATCTTCTGGGTATACAATAATAAGCAAGAAATAGTCACAGTCCTTGTTTTCCTAGAGCTTATAATCTACTGGGTGGAAAAGACACTAAACATTTAAGCATGCTTATGAATGTAAAATTACAAGTTGAGGTACATTTTCTGATGAAGAGGGATATGGTCTCATGGGTGCATATAAAAAAGAAACAGGGCTGTTCTGAGCAGCCATGTGGAAAATAGATAGGAGGTTCATCTGAAGTTGGACTTTCACCAGATGGGTGACAGAAAAAGAACAAGGGTCAGGGAGTTTAAAATATTGGTATGTTATGTGCTCATAAATATTTATTAGATTGAACCAAACTGAGCTGTCTTTTTTTTCTCTGTCTTATCTCTTATCCTCTCTTCTTTATTTCTTGTCAGAGGTGATATCTTTTGGTATCCACAGGCTAGTTTGACCAGAACAGTTGCAGCTGAGCAGGAGAAGGGACTACCCATGCTCAATCCATCTTCCTTGTTTATTATCTACTGCAATTTACAATTATATTTAGAAAAACAGAATATAATATTCATACAATACCCATAAGATTTTTTCCTAAGAAATTTGAAGACATCTTTCACGTGACTTTGGTAATTTAATTTGCATAAATTTGCACTTTATATGTATATGTAGAACATACCTATTTAAACTCAAATATCCAGGACCGCTGTTATTAGATGAGATCAAATGGCATATATTTGGGGACTCTGACTGAGTCTATTGAATATAACAATAAATTCTCTCCAGGAAGAATGCTAGAAGAGGTGCAGCAATGGGGACCTGTTCTGCAAAAATTGAGGTCATTACTACCCTTAAAGTAAATAATTTAAAATCACTATTTAAAACACTATTGAGTGTACTGTGTGCCAGACATTGTGTTAATAGACACATATCTTATTTAATACTCATGATATCCCTACGAGACAGGTACAGTTATTACGCTCATTTTACAGAGATTTTTAAAGATTAAGTAATTTGCCCGAAAGCACAGAAATCTGAGTTCTGTCAGACTTTAAAAGCTCCTGACTCAGCCTACTTCAGCGTCTTCATTTTGTGCTCCGTTTCTCTATAGCCCACCCTCTTCCGGTCTCATTGGCCTCCTTTCTGTTCCTAGAAATGAGCCAAGCTCTTTTTTTACCTGAAGATCTTTGCACTTGCTGTTTCCTCTCTCTGAAAGTTTCTTCTCCAGTTGGTTGCATGGCTGGCTCCTTATCTCAGATGTTCTTCTAAATTAGTTCTCCTCACCTTACTGTATAACATTGCCATGTTTTATTTCCATCATAGTATTTATTACACTCTGAAATTATTTTTTCAGATCTTATCCTTAGTACCTCATTCACTGAATGAATGAATAAAATAGCCTACTCCTTCTGTTCCTGCAGGAACCGTGTTACCACCAATAGGCTATCTGTGTTATCCTGATAGTCTATCCTGATACAGAGATTGCACATTGCCTACTTCACTGCCATCTCAGTGTATCACAAAGTCTTTGGTGGTTCCAGGAGAGCAGTGGTCTCACAACATCGAGGCCTCTCAGGGGACGAACAGACAACACCTTCCTGCTTTACCCAGCTCGACCTGCAGGGGACGGTGTCGCTGGAGGCCTCCTTCAGCGCACGCCGGCGCCCTAGGTGAACCGAGACGCAGAAGTGGGAGATGTGGAGTAGAGAGGCGGGGCCAACCGGAAGGGGCGTGGTCGCCCACGAATACGCCCCCTCCCGGAGGCTTTCCGCCCTCGCCCCGCCCCTTCCCCCGCCCGGGCGGCCATGGCCATTCCCGGCATCCCCTATGAGCGACGGCTTCTCATCATGGCGGACCCTAGAGATAAGGCGCTTCAGGACTACCGCAAGAAGCTGCTGGAGCACAAGGAGATCGACGGCCGTCTCAAGGAGTGTGAGTGCATCTTTCTTAACATACAATCCTATGCCTGGACCTGCATGTGTCTCTCACAAAGCAGAGGCCCTTGGCCGAGCCCGGCAACCGAACTCCGGGGGTAGGAAGGCCTCGGTCCAGGGACAAGGCGCTTTGTCATCCGGCCCTGAGGTTGGGAAGTACAGCCTCTTGAGCAGTAGAAATGGCCCACTCTGGTCCAGGTGACAGAGAGAACATCCCTATTTCTGAGATGGAAGTGGAAGAAGACTAGAGAAGGAATGGGAAAGAAGTGGGCCAGGGATGTTTGCCAGGTTGGGGTGCAAGAAGGGGGGTGTAGATGAGTCCTGGGACCCAGAACGGAGGCTTGAGTCATGGAAGCTCAAGCAAGAAGTGAGACTCGAGGTGATGGCTTGTTATTGGGGTGGAAAGCCGGAGCGGAGCCCATCGGTGGGACATAATAACCCTCCTCGTCTTTCCTCGTATTTTGAGTTGTACTCCATCAGGCACACAAGTTTCCCTTGCCTCCTGAACTAAAAGGGCGCTTGCGTATTTTCGTAGTGCACTTTCACTGAAAAGCCAGATGGTTTGATTAAATGAAGAAAGACCATAACCATATAATTCTGTGGGTCACTGCACCTGTTGACCTTATTTAGGGTGGAAAGCCATAGAGTATTAATCCGTGTAGGTGGCTGAAGAGATGAGGAAGGGTCTCTTTTATCATTTGGATTTGTAGTCGCAAATCCAAAAGTGTCAGTGTCAATATCTGTTAACAATGTAACAATGTTACGAATGTGCTTGAATAAGTATTGCCAATCAAGAAAATAAAAATATGGTGCTTTTAAACTGTAACATTTCGGGGAGCCTGGTTGGCTCAGTAGGTTAAGCCTCCAACTTTGTCTCAGGTCATGATCTCCTAGCTCGTGAGTTCGAGCCCCGCGTTGGCCTCTGTGCTGACAGCTCAGAGCCTGGAGCCTGCTTTGGATTCTGTTTCTCCCTCTGTCTCTGCCCCTCCCCCCGCTCACACTCTCTGTCTCTCAAAAATGAATAAAAATTAAAAAAAAAACCTGTAAGATTTCATTTTTTAAAATGTCCTCTGCAAATGGAATTATTTCTTTTGTGGTTTCAGTTAGTGGATATAAATTATATGTAAGGTGAAATAGACTGAAACAAACTTAAATAAATAAAGTAATACTTAGTGACTTAAACTCACTAAGATTATTGTTTAATTAAAAATGTTCAAATTATATTATTTCAGTAAGGGAACAATTAAAAGAACTTACCAAGCAGTATGAAAAGTCTGAAAATGATCTGAAGGCCCTACAAAGTGTTGGGCAGGTAGGTAATGGAGTTTGGGGTGTAGGGAGTGATGGTAATTTGTTTTTTTGTTATTGGCAAAAAGTAATGCTTCTTTTTCTTTCTCAGATTGTAGGTGAAGTACTTAAGCAACTAACTGAAGAAAAATGTAAGTGGATTGGACTGTTAAATAGTAAAGAAAAAAGTGGACTCTCCTTTCTCCCACCATGAACTTTTGAAATGCTTATTATTTTAATGACAGTAATGAAGGGAGATGATATTCTTGCATAGACTTAAATTTTCTTTCAACTATTACCTTCTTGGAGGACAGGAATAAAACTCAACCTGCCATCAATGTGGATGTATTTATTTTTTACTTTCTATTTTTCAATTTGTCCTTTCATTCTCTTCCTCTAGTCATTGTTAAAGCCACAAATGGACCACGATATGTTGTGGGTTGTCGTCGACAGGTAACATTTTACATTTGTATAGTGCTTTATAACTGATAAAAGTGCTTTTGTATATGTTATTTAATTCTTGAGGTAAGCAGGTCAGGCATTACGCCCGTAACTCCTAAAGGTGATTTGTCCAGATATAACTAACAAAACTTGATCTCAAACTATGGGCATTGACTCCTGGTATTCTCTACTTTCTACACTTATCACATTGTGTCAGTCAACTCTACATATTTAGAAATCTAAGAATTTTGGAACTGGAAAATATCTCAGGTCCATTTTATTTTAATGTCTTTTTTGAAGAGACTTAGACCTTATTAATTACTTATGTCTTATATTTAAACATTCGGAAATGTTACTCAAAGACTTTGCTGTAGCCTGAGTTGATTTGGTGATTTGGTATGCTTTCATTTAGATTAGAATAGGCAAATTGAAATAACTGCCAATTTCATTTTCAGAATACATGTTGGCATTCAAAAATGCCAACAAATGGCTTTAAATAATTTAGTAGCCTCTGAGGCCAATTTATGTGCTATCCTATTCTTCAGGAAGGATCCTTAAAACATTCTTATAAATTCATTGAAAGAACTTTTTGTGAGTATTTGTCATATCAGGTTCATGTTTGAAAACATTGATCCAACATGACTGTAGAGTAGCATATAACACAGGGACTAAATCTTATTCTAGCATTGTGCCTGGCATATAAATGGGAAGACATTTTCTAAATCAAAATATTAAATGTCTAGTCTGACAAAAGATTTTATGTCCCTTACAGGGCCTTCTGGATTCCAAGAGTTGGTATTTCTAAGATATTTCATGGTTGTATGAGGGCAAGAGTATTTGAAAACTGGAAAATCTTAGAAAAGCCTGAGTCTGTATTCTCTGTAGATATAAATGTTGAAATAGATTTACATTGATTTTTGTTCGGCTCTTTTTTTTAAGTACCTCACTTATTAGCAACTTTTTTTTTTTTTTTTTTTAAGATTTTATTTTTAAGTAATCTCCACCCCCAAGGTGGGGCTCCAACTTTCAACCCTGAGAGCAAGAGTTGCATGCTCCACCCACTGAGCCAGCCAGGCGCCCCACTAGCAACTTTTTAAAGTTCAATCCATTATATTAAAACTAGTATTTTTGCCTATCTCCACTTCATTTTACTTGGCACTAAATCCTGAACTTAGAGTTCTTTGCAAAATCCTGTGAAAAGTAGTAATCTGTATTCTGAAATTGTATTGGCAAGTTGTTTTTTGAACTATCAAAAAGTAACTTAATTTTGGAAAGGTAACACCCTGAGTGTGAGGTGAATCTGTTGGATAGTCTCTATCTAATTCTAGCCAAATAAGTTACCCTGCCTAAGTATGCCAGTAAGTTGTTTAGTATGATTCAGCCTAATATATAATTTATGTAGCATGGTATCTGGCATGTGGCAAAAGCATGAACGATGGTTCTGGGTTTTTTTGTTTTTGTTTTTAGCATTTTAATAAAAACCTCTAAAGGGGTACAAAATGAGTATATTTCTCCTATAGTCAAGTAACATGTTCTTCCCCAAAGCTGTAGTTTTTAAGATAAATCTAAAGGGCATATTACCATATATAAATATATCAGAGTAACACTGTATACCTTAAACTTATATAGTGTTATATGACAAATTTATTTAATAAAAAATAAAATAGATTTTAAAAGAAAAAAATAAAGGGCACACCTTTAAAGTGCTTCCCTTTCCTTACCCCAAAATATTCACCTACAAATTGCCAAAGTCACTATATTATAGTGCCTGAATCAAAATAAACTATGAAAATAGACTTTGGAAGTAAAATAAAAATATCCATTTTTTTCTTTAAAAGCAAGGCATTTTCCACCACAAACTTTGTATATTAGTGATTTCACATTTCACGCTGAGGTTGCATAAAGGGCATTATTTTTTTAAAGGAAGTAACTTTGAATTATTACTTTTACAAGCTCTTCTGTTGGCATGGTGTTTATAATCTAATATTAGTGTTCTCTCTGAAGACTGAAAGTGATTATGTGGCTTCTAAATATTGTGCTTTTTCTTTTTAAAGTAGTATTTCCCCTTTTAAGCGTTTATGTAACACTTTTTGTTTTATAAAATTAGCTTGACAAAAGTAAGCTGAAGCCAGGAACAAGAGTTGCTTTGGATATGACTACACTAACTATCATGAGGTAGGTTTCTTATTCTACCTTTTCCTTTCACAAGAGAGAAGTTTTTATGCATAGTATATGCTTCTTGAGATCACTGAATATTTTGCCACTTTTTCCCTTTTACTAGTTTCTAATTAATGTAAACACATTTTTATAAGATCATCTATAGATGCTTACATAAGCAAGTAATTTATACTCTGTAGGCTGAGAGAAAATACATCTTGTAAAAGAAAAATACACACCTTATCATTTTAGATATTTGCCAAGAGAGGTGGATCCACTGGTCTACAACATGTCTCATGAGGACCCTGGGAATGTTTCTTATTCTGAGATTGGAGGACTATCAGAACAGATTCGGGAATTGAGAGAGGTTGGTAGCGGACGCTTTGTTCTCTGAACTTATTAACAAATAGTACTGGTTTTATGATACCCAAAGGGAGAAAGAAAATGAAAGATTACTTTGTCCAAATAGTGGTTACTGAATATTATACATTTAATATTCTTGCTGAGAGAAAAATAGCACTGAATTTCTAGCTCTGAAAATTATAGGTATTAAAAAAAATTATAGGTATTGTTGATTTGGAGATAATTTGGTGTTGGAAAAACTCTGCTCTTTTTGTGACCAAAAAAAAAAAAAAAAAAGCTAATAATTGATATAAATCCAATGCCCATGCTATCTGTGGTTTTGATTATCCTAGGTTGCTGGGATCAGAGCATATATAGATAACGTGTATAATACAGTTTTTCCCGTAACCCTACTAATATTAGCTTCCCATCCTTAAAGTCAGTTACCTGTACCTTAAATACATTTTTTTAAGATGTCAAAACAATTTTTTTAAAGTAATCTCCATACCCAATGTGGGGCTTGAATTCAAAACCCCGAGACAAAGAGTCTCATGCTCCACAAACTGAGCCAGCCAGGCTTCCTGTACCTTAAACATGTTATTTTGATAAAGCTGTTTGCTGCCATTTAAGAAAAATATTGGCCTTAGGGTGACATAACCCTTTTAAGCTCTTCGTATCAAATCAGGATTGCCTTGCTTCATGGCACAGATGGCTTTTTTGTTTGTTTGTTTGTTTGTTTGTTTGTTTGTTTTGAGAGGGGAGGGACAGAGAAAGAGAAGAATCCCAAGCAGGCTCTGCTCTGTCAGCACAGAGCCTGACGCAGAGCTCGATCTCATGGACCTTGAGATCATGACCTGAGGCGTCAAGATTCGGACACTTAACTGACTGAGTCACTGAGGTGCCCCACAGATAACTTCTTAACAATTCTCTTTAAAATTTTTTTTAATGTTTATTTATTTTTGAGAGAGAGAGACAGAGAATAGGAGAGGGGCAGAGAGAGGGAGACACAGAATCTGAAGCAGGCTCCAGGCTCTGAGCTGTTAGCACAGAGCCTGATGGGGGCTTGAACCCACGAACTGTGAGATCATGACCTGAGCTGAAGTCAGATGCTTAACTGACTGAGCCACCCAAGCTCCCCTTAACAATTCACTTTAAAAGCAAATTACATTGTCCCATTGGTTTCATCCTAATTTATGATGGCAATATGTAGGAATGAATGAGGATAGTTGGTATAGCTTACATCATCTGATTTAAGAAGCCTTAAGCCAGTAGTTTTCAGATATCAGCATATTAAGTTTTCTGGAACTCTTACTAAAGATACAGATTCCTAGGCCCTCTGCATGATATTGATGCAGTAGATTGGGGGTGGAACTCAAGAATTAGCATTTAAGCATTCCAGGTGACTGTGAAAGCAAATTATTCTCCTCCTCTTCCTCCTCCTTCTTCTCCTTCTTCTTCCTTATTTTTAAAAAAATGTTTATTTATTTTTGAGACAGAGGGAGAGACAGATCATGAGCAAGGGAGGGGCAGAGAGAGGGAGAGAGAGAATCTGAAGCAGGCTCCAGGCTCTGCGCTGTTACCACAGAGCCCGATGCAGGAGTTGAACCCATGAACCATGGGATCATGACCTGAGCTGAAGTCGGACACAACCAACTGAGCCACCCAGGCTCCCTGAATCCAAATTATTTTTGACCATACTTGAGGAAGCACTAGCCTAACTCTAAATAAAAGTCTATTCTTCTCACTTTGTGGTTAATGAAAGGGCAACAGGAAGTGCAAGTGCTTCATGGAACTATGAAATCTTGTCTTTGACAGTGATTTGCTACATCAGCCATAGGAGCAGAAAGAATGTCTCTCTCTCTGTCTCTCTCATACAAAAACATACATATACATAATCCACAAAACATGCACATGTAGTACTTTTCCAT
Organism: Panthera uncia; assembly: GCF_023721935.1. Classification (NCBI taxonomy): domain Eukaryota; kingdom Metazoa; phylum Chordata; class Mammalia; order Carnivora; family Felidae; genus Panthera; species Panthera uncia. Next base: position 45,836,476 of record NW_026057582.1, on the reverse strand, counting down.
CTGCAGACACTAAGAATATGGATTCTTACACTTTTTGCTTAGTCACACCTCATGAACACAACTATTCAGTAGAAGCTTATGTCTCAAGTTACTGGTACTATAAAGAGTTTAAGCTGGGCATCAAACCCTCAATTATTCTCCAGCTTTCTTTCCTTAAATCAGTCTTAGTAGGATATTGAGAGCAGACTATATGGTTCTTTTTTTAAAAAATTAATTTATTTACTTTTCTAATTTCTGTACCTGTCATGGAGATTGAACTCATGACCCTGAGATCAAGAGTCACGTGCTGTCCCAACTGAGCCAGCTAGGCGGCCTTAATATATGGTTCCTTTAAGGCTGCTATGACAAAATGACAACATATGAAAATTTTTTATGCCTTTTCCCCTAATTGCTGTTCTAACTTACTAAATTTCTTCATTTCATAATTATTTTGTGTTGCATTCCCAAATGCAAAATAATATAGATCTTTTTTGCTTACCTCATTTTTTTTGTAGTACGATTTTTCATTGAGGCGTGATTTACATTCAGTAAAATGCACAGTATTTTTTTGTGAAGTTTATTTATTTTGAGAGAGAGCAGCAGTGTGCATATGTGAGCAAGAGAGGGACAGGGAAGGAGGGAGAGAATCCCAGGCAGGCCCTGCACTGTCAGCTGCAGAGCTTGATGCAGGGCTCTAACTCACGAACAGTGAAATCACGACCTGAGCTGAAACCAAAGTCGGACGTTTAACTGACTGAGCCACTCATGTGCCCCTGCAGATGTTTTTAAAAGTTTATTTATTTATTTTGAGACAGAGCATGTATACGCACGCACATGAGTTGGGGAGGGGCAGAGAGAGAAGCCTAAGCAGGCTGTGCGCAGACAGCTGGATCGAACTCACGAACTGTGAGAACATGACCTGACCCAAAGTCAAGAGTTGGACGCTTACTGACCGAGCCACCCATGTGCCCCTAAAATGCACATACTTTTTAAGTATATAATTCAAGTGTGTTTTGACAAATCATGTCTGTGTAACCATCTCTTTCGTTAAGTGTGTAGTTTGTTAAAATAACTACTACAGGCTTTTAAATTGATTTTTACATAAAAATTTTTTCTTAAATCTACCTGAAGAAGAATCTCTAATACAAATATCTTTATAGGGGTTCCTGGGTGTTTCAGTTAATTAAGCATCTCACTTTTGATTTTGGCTCAGATCATGATCTCAGTTTGTGAGATCAAGTCTCAAATCAGGCTCTGCACTGACAGTGTGAGCCTGCTTGGAATTCTCTCTACCTGTCTCTCTCTGCCCCTCCCACACATGCACATGTTCCCTCTCTCTCAAAATAAATAAATAAACTTAAAAAAATAGCTTTACATAGCATAGAATTCTAGATCTATTATGAATTACAATATGTACACCTAATTGTGCTGATATTTTACTTGAAGTATTTTAAAGTTCATCAAAATCTTTACTGACTTTTTAAGAAACATGCAACTTCTTTTCTAGGTGATAGAATTACCTCTTACAAACCCAGAATTATTCCAGCGTGTGGGAATAATACCTCCAAAAGGCTGTTTGTTATATGGACCACCAGGTTAGTGTTGAATTATGTCTGACCTAGTAATAAATGAATGAATGAAGGAATAAAAAAGTAAGGTGAAAATTTAAAGTGAGCTATTACAACCTCCATTTTATTCATAGTGGGGAAGGTATAGGAGATGTGTGTCTGCTGTTCTCTCAGGTGTGCTTAGTCTTCTTGTGCCTCATAGGATATGCATCTTAACATGCTGTATGATTCTAGTGCATTGGTCCTGTGTGGTTCACAGACCTCTGGCTGTTCCTGAGACACTTTCAAGGAGTCTGCAAGGTCAGACCTTACTTTGATAATACTAAGACATTAGTTGCCATTTTCACAGTGTTTACTTCTGCGCTGATGATGCAAAAACAATGTGGGTAAAATTGCTCATGCCATAGCATGAATCAGTTAAGTCAGTGGCATGAAGTGGTACTAGTAGTCATTGTGTTATTGACTGCTCACACTTGTAGTATGAAACAAAACAAAAATAGGAGTTTTACTTTAACATATCCTTATCGAAGCAGTAAAAATTATTTTTATTAAATCCTGATCTTTGAATAATGTTTTGTATCCTATGTGATGAAGTGGAAAATCTGTGCAAAGCACTTTTGTTGCATAATGGATAGAGTAGTTATGTCTAGGAAAAGCACTTGTGCAGTTATGTGAATTGCCAGCTGAATTAGCTGCTTTTCATGGAATATAATTAAAATATTTTTTTTTTTACTGTTCATTTTTTTTTGAGAGACAGAACAAGCAGAAGTGGGGGAGAGAGGGAGGGAGACACAGAATCTGAAGCAGTCTCTAGGCTCTGAGCTGTCAGCACAGAGCCCGATGTGGGGCTCAAACTCATGAACCATGAGATCATGACCTGAACCAAAGTCAGACGCTTAACTGACTGAGCCACCCAGGAGCCCCTGGAATATAATTTTTTTTTTAATGTTTATTTTTGTGTGAGAGAGGGAGAGAGGGAGAGCGGGGGAAGGGCAGAGATAGAGGGGGAAGAGGATATGAAGCAGACTTTACACAGACAACAAAGAGCTTGATGCAGAATTTGAACTCACGTACCGAGATCATGACTCGAGCCGAAGTTGGCCGCTTAACTGACTGAGCCACCCAGGCACCCCTCATGGAATATCATTTTGTCTTTCAAACATGATTTACAGACATTTCTGTCATTGTCAGGCTGGTTATTGGTTATTCAGACTGGTCATTGCTTATCTGGCAAACATTTTTTCAAAAATGAATTAAGTTAGCCTGTTATGTTAAAACAACTAACACTGTCTGTAACCAGTGAGAAAAAGTTGAGCTTTCAACCAAAATTAGTTTTTGAAAACTTATATCTGACAACTTTCTAATGCTAATACTTAGGAGATGAGATGGGTGATATTCACAAATGTGATTTTTAAATACTTGTATATTAAAAAATGCCAACATGTGGAAGATTTTCATAACTCACTGAACCAATAGTTTCCAAATAAGCAATATTTGATGTTACAATATGCATAGGTAAAAGATCCATTCATTATGCAGGATAGACCAATGGATTATCAGGTAACATAAAAGGCTTCTATTGTAGTGCCTGTAAATAGGGGTTGAGATGTTTTTGAATATAGGTATTCAGTATGCTTAGAATTACAAGAGATGTTTTGAATAAAATTTAAAATTTTAATATTGAGAGTAGAAGTGCTTTAGAATTTTAAATGGAAATTCTCTTTAGGATTTAGCATTCATTTTGCAAAATTTACTATCTGAAGGATAACATTCTTAAAAGGCTTTTGAGAATTTGTTTTGCTTTCCATCTATTTAGGACTTCTTTTGTCATTTTAGGTACAGGAAAAACACTTTTGGCAAGAGCTGTTGCTAGCCAGCTGGACTGCAATTTCTTAAAGGTAAAGGAAAGATTCTTTTTGTAGCTGTTGAGATTAAATTTTATTTGAATTGTTTTATGTTTACCTTAATGTTTTTTCCTTAATCAGGTTGTATCTAGTTCTATTGTAGACAAGTACATTGGTGAAAGTGCTCGTTTGATCAGAGAAATGTTTAATTATGCCAGGGATCATCAACCATGCATCATTTTTATGGATGAAATAGATGCTATTGGTAAGAATAACACTTTTTAAAATTTATTTTAAACTTTTCTTGAAAGTGTTGGAAAATTTTTAAAAAATGAAAGGAATTCCTCTTCCTGCCCCCACCAGCTTTACCTCTAATTGTAATTTGTATGAAGTAGCAAAATGAATCGACTCTTACTTTAAATTCTTTTTTTTTTTTAATTTTTTTTTTTAATGTTTTTATTTATTTTTGAAGGAGAGAGAGAGAGAGAGAGCATGAGCAGGGGACGAGCAGAGAGAGGGAGACATAGAATTTGAAGCAGGCTCCAGGCTCTAAGCTGTCAGCACAGAGCCCCATGCAGGGCTTGAACTCACGAACTATGAGATGATGACCTGAGCCGAAGTCGGATCCTTAACCGACTGAGCCACCCAGGCACTCCTAAAAAGAATTCTTAAAGAAGTTTAATTTTGACATTGACAAATTGAGACATGTCATACCAAAATCAATTCTAACTTTGTCAGTATGATTTTTACTATTTAATTCTTAATCTTCATGTTTTTAACTCCAGACATTATCATTCTTTTGTTAAATGATGATTGTAGAGGAAGAGAGTAATGCATGATTTTCCATATCATTATTTTAGGTGGTCGTCGGTTTTCTGAGGGTACTTCAGCTGATAGAGAGATTCAGAGAACTTTAATGGAGGTAATACTTGGTAAAGGTTTAAAAAGAAGCCTGTATGTATATATGAAAACATGGGTATTGGAAGGGCAAAATATGTACAATTGTTTAAATGAAGAACACACTTAAGTATGAAATTTGAAAATTTGATCTGGAATAAACACATTTCTCTACCACAATCTCTAGTAAGAAAATATCCACCAGAAAATAATAGGGGTATCTACAAAATTCCATTTGATGTACAGGTATATAATTCCATGTATTTTGAACAGACCAACCATTTAGATGTTTAAATTTTTTTTAAATGTTTATTTACTTTTGAGAGAGAGGACAGAGTGCGAGCCGGAGAGGGGCAGAGAGAGAGGGAGACACAGAATTCGAAGCAGGCTCCAGGCTCTAAGCTGTCAGCACAGAGCCCAATGTGGGGCTTGAACTCATGAACTGAGATCATGAAGTCGGGCGCTTAACCGGCTAAGCCACCCAGGTGCCCCAACCATTCAGATACTTAAATTGTATATTGTTCTTCTGATAATTCACATTCTGTGAACACGATCTTGTGCTAGTTTTGTTAAGATGTGTTATGAGAAATGGACATATTAAAACTGGTGGCAATAAATGAGTTATGAATGAGGCTGCTCTAAAAATCACTAATACTTTCTTCTCTTGCTTTATTGCTGAGAATAAGAAGAAACTAAAATAGTTTTGATAATTGAAGAAGATGGATGATGGAATATTAGAATGTACATATAGCCTTTCCCCACTCCAAATTCTGTGAAAGCGATGGCAAGATCCCAAACACATTTTTCAACGTCTACAAAGACAAGCTAGGTAGCATAGGTAATACAGTGCCAAATTCTACCTCAGTAGGAGTATTTGAAAATTGCTTTTTGTAAATTATAATGATCTGCTTAGAATATATACAGTATTTTCAAGTTAGTAATAGATTCTCTTAGAAACCTTAAATTGAGGTATTTTAAGACAACACAGATGCTAGTCTTATTCAGGTAACTGATGTGTTGTTAGCTAACAGATATTTTGGAAAAGAAATAGACATATTGTTAAGCTAGCTATATTTAAAAAAATTTTTCTTAATGTTTATTTATTTTTGAGACAGAACATGAGCAGAAGGGCAGAGAGAGGGAGACACAGAATTCAAAGCAAGCTCCAGCCTCTGAGCTATCAGCACAGAGCCCAATGTGGGGCTCAAACCCACAAACCACGAGATCATGACCTGAGCTGAAGTTGGATGCTTAACCAATTGAGCCACCCAGACGCCTCATGCTAGCTGTATTTTATTATTTAAAAAAAATTTTTTTTAAATGTATGTTTATTTTTGAGAGAGAGAGAGAGGGACAGAATGTGAGTGGAGGAGGGATAGAGAGAGGGAGACAGAATCCGAAGCAGGCTCCAGGCTCTTAGTTTTCACCACAGAGCCCAACATGGGGCTCGAACTCGTGAGCTATGAGATCATGACCTGAGCCAAAGCCGGATGTTTAACCGACTGAGCCACCCAGGTGCCCCCATGCTAGCTGTATTTTAAAGAGTTTGTTGAATGCAGTTAGGTGTTTCAATATTTATTCAAAAAACCTTTTAGGAATTGAAGTATGTTTAGTGTCTCAGTATTTCTATATATAGTAGAATTATTTAAAAGTTATTTAATAGATTTATTATCAGACTTATAGAAATGTCATTGTATCTGCTTATCTGAATGTAAATTTATGTTTGGCTAACTTAAGACATACATTAGATTTTATTAATAGTGTTTATTTTTAAAAGGAACTATGAAAACAATTTGAATATTGGAAATTAGATCCACATAGTTTAGTTTTTTAACTCTTGACTAGATGGAAGCCTTCAGATTTATTAAACCTTTTTGATAGCTATAACAAGGTACATAATTAAATAGTCTGTCTTGGAACTATGAGGCTAGAAAACATGCTTTTATAAGAGAAAGAAAAGATACTCCATCAAATGGTCATTCTGAAGATTGCATACTATCTGTAGACAATATATTTTATGGTATTAGACACGTAAAAGTTGTGTATGGTTTAGTTTTTAATGGTTGGGATGTTTTATAAAAGTCTGTCAATGATTTTTGTTTATAAATGTATTAGTTACTGAATCAAATGGATGGATTTGATACTCTACATAGAGTTAAAATGATCATGGCTACAAACAGACCGGATACACTGGATCCTGCTTTGCTTCGTCCAGGAAGATTAGATAGAAAAATACGTGAGTTAAAATTCTTTACCTGCTGTCTGTTCTCTTTGTCTATGCCCATTTCTCTTTCCATATCTCTTTCTCATTCCCTACTTTAAAAAACCTGACTGCAAAAGAATTTATTTTAATTTTTTATTTTCAGATATTGATTTACCAAATGAACAAGCAAGATTAGATATATTGAAAATCCATGCAGGTCCCATTACAAAGCATGGTGAAATAGGTAAGGAGATAACCTATTTTATGTATATTTACATTTGGTAAGTGAAGCAAACTGCTATTGGATATTGCTGATAATCTACCAAATCTGGTCTTAAATTCAGCAAATGTCTTAAAAACAGCTAATATTTGTTGAGCATCAACTTTATGCTAGGAATTATTCTAAGTGCTGGGGGTGTAACAGTGAACAAAACATGACAAATTCCTACCATGTAGACATTCTTGTCAGGAAAGACGAAGTCAGTAAAATATTTGGTATATTAGACGGTGATATGTGCTATGGATAAATATAAAGCAAGAAAAGGGAAATAGGTAATGTGAGGAGCCAGAATGAATATTTACATTTTTTAAAATGTATGTTTATTTATTTTTAATGTTTATTTATTTGAGAGAGAGAGAGAGACCGAGAGCACCGTGAGCAGGGGAGGGGCAGTGAGAGAGGGAGAAAGAATCTGAAGCAGGCTTCAGGCTCTGAGCTGTCAGCACAGAGCCTGATGTAGGGCTCAAAGTCACAAGCTGTGAAATGGTGACCTGAACTGAAGTCGAGCACTCAACTGACTGAGCCACCCAGGTACCCCATAATGTATATTTATTTTTGAGAGAGTGCAAGTGGGGAAGGGGCAATGTGGGGGTAGGGGGCGGGTACAGGGTCCGAAGCGGGCTCTGCGCTGACCGCAGACAGCTCGATATGGGGCTTGAACCCATGAACTATGAGATCATGACCTGAGCCAAAGTCGGACACTTAACCAACTGAGCTACCCATGCTCCCATGATTATATACATTTATGTATTTATTTTTAACTTTTAAAAAAATTTATTATTGAGAGAGAGACACAGAATGTGAGCAGGGGAGGGCAGAGAGAGGGGGAGACACAGAATTTGAAGCAGGCTCCAGGCTCTGAGCTATCAGCACAGAGCCCCATGCGGGTGTTGAACCCACAAACTATGAGATCATGACCTGAGCTGAAATCAGATGCTTAACCGACTGAGCCACCCAGGGGCCCCTATATACCTTTTTAAATGGAGGTGGAGAGGAGGAAGCAGAGGAAAGCCTAACCAAGAAAGTGATTTTCAACCAATGACCTAAAAAGGTGAAGGAACTAGGTATAGATATTTAAGGGAAAATCAAGCAGAGGGAACAGCAAGAGGAAGAACTTGAGGCAGGTATATGACTGGAACATTCCAGGAGTAGCAAAGAGGCCAGGGTGTCTGTGGCAGTGTAATCAGGATAGTAGTAGCAAGTGAAATCATAGAAATAATGGGAATCAAATTGCATAGAGCCTTATTGAGGCCATTGTGTAAGAACTTTGGCTTTTATTTTATTTTTGTCATTGGAAGATTGTGAGCAGAGGAATGCTATGATCTTACGTTTGTTATTTTAACTTTGTAATGTAAAAATTAGAAATACATAGAAGTGGAGATAAGAGTATAATGAACTTGTAACCCTAGGTACTCATCACCTACCCAGCTTTAATAATTAATAACTCTTGGCAAATCTTGTTTCATCTGTGATCTCTTCCACCTCTTCTTACCTTCCTTCTGGATTTTTAAAAAGCAAGTCTCAGGCATTATATCATATCATCTGTAAATATTTTATAATTGACTTATGTTAAATAAGATCATTCTGGTTGCACACAGAAGGGCAAAGACAGAAACAAGAGGATAAGTTAGGAGGATATTTGGATAATCCAGGCACAAGATGGTGGTGTGGTCTCAGGTGGTAGCAAAGTCTTACAATAATGAGATTCTGGACATATTTTGAAAATAGAAGTGACAGGGTTTGCTAATGAATCAGTTATGGGGTGTAAGGTAACGAGAAGAACCAGGAAGACTTAGGTTTTTGACTCATGCAACTGGAAAGATGGAGTTGTCATCATTTAAAATGGGGGAGACTGGAAAGATTAGGTTTTAAAGGGAGAATAAAGAATTTGATTCTGAATATATTAAATCTGAGATACCAATTAGAGATCGAAATAAAGACGTTGCTTGGTAATTCTATATGCATGAATAGTTTATTGGGATGGTCTATTCTGGAGATATAATTGTGGATAATAACAGCATAAAATTTTTTTTGAAGTCTTTGAGATGAGATTTCTAAGGAAGTAAATGTAGATAGAGAAGATGTTCAAAAACTGAGCTGAGGGGTGCCTGGGTGGCTCAGTTGGTTGAGTGTTTGGCTTTTGCTCAGGTCATGATCTCACGGTTTGTGAGTTCAAGCACCACATCAGGCTGGCTGCTGTCTGCACAGAGCCTGCTTCAGATCCTCTATCCCCTTCTCTCTGCCCCTCCCCTGCTCATGCTCTCTCTCTCAAAAATAAAGAAACATTAAAAAAAAAAAAAACTGAGCTAATTCCAATTTTAAGAAACTGAGATGAAGACCATCAAAGGAGACTGAGAAGGTACAGTCATAGAGGGAAGTTAAACCAGGAGCTGGTGATGTCTTGGAAGATAAATGAAGAAATTGATACAAGGAGGGAGTAATTCCCTGTTAAATGCTGACAGTGAGTCAGATAAAAAGAGTTCTGAGAATGGATCTTTGGATTTACTATGTGGAGGTAATTGGTGACCTTATCAAAGCAATTTGTTTGGAGTGGTGAGAGAGAGAGCCTACCTCAAATGAGTTTCAAGGAGATTGTACACAGAATCCAAAGCAAGCTCCAAGTTCTGAGCTGTCAGCACAGAGCCCAGTGTGGGGCTCTGACTCACGAACCATGAGATCATGATCTGGGTCAGAGTCAGACACTTAACTCACTGAGCCACCCAGGTGCCCTGGTTGCAGTTTTTCTAAGATTCCTGGCTTGACAGATATCTTAAGTTCACATGTGCATAATTGTTTCATTGCATAGAAACAGGTTAAGATGCTTTCAGATCTTGATGCTATTTCTTGGTTTTAAAATGTCAAAAGCATGTTTATTTCTGCTTGGTGCTGGTTTACTTAATAGAAGTATAATTTTTGGTAGTTAATATTGTGGAGGACTTGCTAAATATTTTGGAGGAATGTCAACAGAGATGATGCCTAGCTGGTCAAATTCAAAGCAAGGTCTGCAGTTAAATTTTCTATATAGGCATAAATCAAGAAAAAGCCTAAATTTTTTAAAAACTAATTTCCAGTATTTTTTCCTAAACAGATTATGAAGCAATTGTGAAGCTTTCAGATGGCTTTAATGGAGCAGACCTGAGAAATGTTTGTACTGAAGCAGGTATGTGTTTAAAGTACAGTTTTTATTATTGACGTTGATTTATTTAATTTGCTAAAAATGTGTTTGGATTTGTCCAAAAGAAGAGCCTGGGCTTTGCGAGGATTTAGGTACTTGTTTTTTTGCGGGGGGTGAGGGAGGGGGAACTGATTCCAGGAAGCAGGAGAGAACAGGAAAGTGCAATGGAAAGAGGGAAAGCTATTGTAAGGGTGCATCATTGACGTAGCTGCTATAGACAGGTGGGATTTGATTTGATGACATCTCAGACAAACATACAGAATGGCTGATCTATGGGAGACTGGAGCATTTATTTACCAGCTGTCATCCCCCACTAGATGATAATTTACCCTTGGGGATGTTAACTCCTTTATACTTCTAGATGCCTTAGACCAGAATGTGGTAAGACTTGCAAGTGATAGCATACTGGCTCCCTGAAGTAAGTCTGAGACTGTACAGAAGTGTCTGCCACAACTGTGGCTGAAATTAGACTGTGCTAGCACCAGAAGTATCTGCTGCAAAGTGGATAACTTGTTTTCTGATACTAGTCTTAGCAATAAGCTTTGTAAGATTGATTTATGAATTTTGTGATCATGCAACTTGTATAAAATGTAATAGTTTTTTAATACAGATTTCTCTATGGATTGTGTGATCCTGTTTTTAAAAATTTTATTTCTGGTATCAGGTGGCATTAAAACCATACATAGAGCCATTTAGTTTTTGTCCTCCACACAGAATCTTAAAATTAAAAAAAATTAATTTTTACCCTAGTTTTTATAGTTACTGACTTTCCTAGGTTGCGGGTGAACAGTTTTTTTTTTTTTTTTTTAAGTACTACAATATGTCATTTCCTCTTGTTTTCATATCACCTTTAGCATTTCTTATAAATTTAACAGTTTAAAGAGGCTGCTCAGATATGGCTTCTCCATAGCAGTATCTTCATGGGTATATGGTGACTCAGTACCTGGATCAGAAATCTGCAGGTTTAGAAACTCAGTACAGATCAGAGTAAATCATGCTCACAAAGACCTCCTAATAAAGAAAACACATTAAGTGGTAAACTTGGATGTAGCTTGAACTACTTAGAATAATTTATGACAGTGTCTTTCCAAAATCTACACTGGACCAAATTATTAGAATATTGCTTTGATGAAATTGGAATATAAACAAAAGCAATGTCATAATCCTAAAGGTTTGCACCATCAAATTATATTTGTTTTTTGCTTTTTTTTTTCAGTTTTATCAACAAATAATTGACATATATCACTGCATAAGTTTAGGTTGTACAGCATGATAGTTTGGTTTACATATATTAGGCAATGATTTCCACAATAAGTTCAGCTAACATTTATCTTCTCATATAGATTCAGTTAGAAAAAAGGAAAAATATTTTCTCCTGTGATAAGAACTCTTGGGATTTACTCTCTTAACTTTCTTATATATCATATAGCAATGTTAGCTATAGTCCTTATGTTGTACATTACATCCTTAGTACTTACTTATCTTACAACTAGAAATTTGTATACTTCACATATTGTAAAAACATTTTAGGCTGGGGTGCCTGGCTGACTGAGTTGGTAGAACATGTGATTGTTGACTTCAGGATGGTAAGTTCAAGCCTCATGTTGGGCGTAGAGCTTACTTAAAACAAAACAAAACAAAAAAATGATTTTAGCTATTTCCAGTAAAGAGCTATAACTTTGGTATAGATTACAATCTTAGCTTTTTAAATGGCCTGGGGTGTTCATATTTGGAGACACTAAAATTCTTTGGTTTTCTTATTATCAGACTTTAAGCCTTTTTTGTTAACATCTTTCTGCAATGTAAAATAAACTTGATTCAGTTATAGTTGTCTTTTCCATTCACATCCTGAGATTAGCCTTTTTGGATTGGAATGTAACTCAGGCTCAGCCATTCACTAAATAATGGTTTGGAAACAGTCATATGCACAAAGTTTGGAAAAATAAGTAGCCTTCAAAACAGGTTTTATTTTATTATAAATAAATAAATAAATAAAATTTATAAATTTATTTATTTATTTATTTATTATTTATTTATTTATAAATAAATAAAACTGGAAGGTTTTATTTTGTTTTGTTTATTTTTATTTATATCTTATTTTATTTTTATTTTATTTCATTTTAAAGTTTATTTATTTATTTTGAGAGACACAGAGAGAGCTGGGGAGGGCAGAGAGAGGGGAAGGGAGGGAGAGAGAGAATCCCAAACAGGCTTTGCACTGTCAGCACAGAGCCCAAGCCCAATTCAGGTGTCAATCCCATGAACCGTGAGATCATAACCTGAGCCAAAATCAAGAGTCGGACACTTAGCCAACTGAGCCACCCAGGCACCTCCGAAACAGGTTTTAAAAAACTTCAATATTAAAAACTAGAAATTTCCATTCACCTGATTTCTGAGTACAACATAGAATGGCTATTTCCAAGACTAGGTAGAAATCTTGGAAGATAGAAAATAACCCTTGAAATCTTCTATTGCACTCATTTTACATAAATGAAAATATAAGCAGATCTTCAATGAAAATATTAGTACATAGTGATAACTTACCAGCTTTAGCTTATCATGAAATTGGGATTGTCTCAAAATCTTGGACCCATATCCATGTCAAGTAGTATTTGACAAGTAACTTATCATTAACTTGAAAAAGTTGAATTGTGATACTTGAGTGTGAAATTCATATAAAATATCAATTTGTACATAAAAAAGGTAAATTTTAATTATGTGGTTATTGTCACTGATTTTTGATAAAGCCCAATGTTGACTTTGTTTAATTCCTATTCTTTAAGCTTTTGATTATTAAGAAGGAAAGGCTATCAAAATTACTGAAGGTGTTTTGTGTTTTCCCACATTATACACGTGTTCCCTCCTTCCAGGCAATTGTTGTCTGTAGAGTTAAGAAACCACGGCTTAAGATGTGTATGTTTTATTGATAGTAGGGCTTTATTTTGCTTTTTCGGAATGTCATTAGATACAGGGACTGTGTGAGTTAGATTTTAAATATCCAGATAGTTTTCTCATTGTTGTCTTGCTTTTGGTTTGGAAAATAATACTCAATATAGCTAAGCAAATTAATTGAACAATGATGGTTGTTTTTAATAAATTAGAACTATTGGCTCAGAAGTAGTAAATCTACGGGCAACTGGCTGGCTCAGTCAGTGGAGTGTGTGACTCGATCTTGGGGTCATGATCAAGCCCCATAATGGGGTAGTGTTTACTTCCAAAATAAATCTAGGCTCCTTCACATTTACTCCACAGAATTAAATTACTTAATTTTCCTGAAAAAAATATTTTTTATTGTTTTTTATTGAGATAACAATTGTCAAATATTTCAGATATACAACATAATTATTTGATATATATATTGTAAATGATCACTACAATAAATCTAGTTAATATCTGTCACCACATATAGTAAACAAGGTATTTTTTTCTTTGATGAGAACTTTTAAGATCTACTCTCAGCAATTTCAAATATAGACTACAGTATTATTAAGTATAGTCACCATGTTGTATATTGCATCCTCAGGATTTATTTTATCCTTAGAAGTTTGTGCCTTTTGACTACCTTCACCGATTTCGCCCACTCCCTCTTAGTTTTCTTACAATAAATTATTTACATGTTATATATAGCAGTCATGTTGTTCTGTTCTCCACAGGTATGTTTGCAATTCGTGCTGATCATGATTTTGTAGTACAGGAAGACTTCATGAAAGCAGTCAGAAAAGTGGCTGATTCTAAGAAGCTAGAGTCTAAATTGGACTACAAACCTGTGTAATTTACTGGAAGGTTTTTGATGACTGCATGACAGATCCTGGCTTAATGTAAAAATAAAGTTAAGGAAAATAATGTATGTATTGGCAATGATCTCATTAAAAGCATATGAATAAAAATATGTATGGATAACACTGTAAAAATTAGTAATTGAGTAATTCTACTTTTAAGATTGGTACAGAAGAAATTTGTATGTTTGTTAATATTGCATTTATTGCAGCAAAAGTTATGAGTATGTTGAAGCTTTTCGTATTTGCTGTGTGACCATTTTTGTAAAACATTGAAAGTAGTTTGAAATCGTAGTATGAGAGCATTTCTTATGACTTATATCATTTGTTTTCCTCATTTTAAAAAGTTGAATAAAATCTGTTTTAGTTCTCCTACATATATTTTTGTCTTTTTAAAGATTACATTTATGATGGTCCTTTTAGTAAATTATTTAATAATCAAAATGAATTCTATTTAGATTACAGGCTTTTGAATTTTAAAACCATACACACACTCAGTGTTCCTAACAGCGTCTTGTTATATAAAGCATAGATGTGTATATCTATATTGATAATGGAAGGTCTTTATTCACTCTTCACCTATGATTAGACGGTATGATAGCTAATTGAAATAGTACATGCGTGTCCATAACCATTTTTTAGATTGATTAAAAGTAATATTTGCTAACAAATGTGACTTGGTTTTCTTGATTTATGTGAGATGATAGTTCCCTTTTCAGAATATTAAGGTGTGGACCCTCTTCCCAGAAAAAGTCAGATGTACATATACACAATTTTGCATACACTAAAATTTAAGGAGATTTATTATTTCCCAAACTCACCCGTTGGCTCTGTAGGTATCTATGGATACTAAGTTAAGAGGGTTTGATGTAGGGGATGTTGATGTCAGAAATGTTCAAAGCAGAAGTTCTGTTACCTACACACAATTCTTATATCATGTGGATTTAAAGCTTTAACAGATTAAAATAGGAAATTGTTGGCGTCACCTGAGATTATCTTATTAAAGGTGCTATTTAAACAAAAACAACTTGACTTCACTTTTCATAAACACTAAAGAATGTGCGATATATGACTTGGATAATTATACAATCATTTTTCAAATTAAAAAGTTACTTGCAGAGTATTGTATGTCTTTTTATAACTTTAAAAGGTAGAGAATAGTTTACATAGTGATAGAGAAAATGGAGCACTCAAACTAGCCGTCTAATACTCAAGTTATTGAATGGTTCTATTTCTATATATGTTGGTAGTGTGTTTGATAAATATGACAATATAAAAATAATAGTATGTTTGTCAAGGGCGTGTAGGTCAAATATGTGATTCTTTAACCTTATTCATTGTAATTTGCAATTTAATGACTTTCTCGCCTTTTTACTTTGGTTTATTTTTTGGTTATAAGAATCAGTTTGGTTTACAAATCTTGAAAGTTTAAGTATGGATTCTTCCGCTTCTAAATTTGATATTCCTCGTGTTTAAATTAAATGGAGAACAGTATCTTCCTAGGCCCAGAGAAAGTATATACCTCACTTCTATTAACAATATAGTATTAACAGACTCAAACTCCTTTTTAAGATGAAAGCCATGTATTTTATTAATATATATTATATATAATTAATATTTCAACATAAACTTAGCATTAAAGGGAGAGACCTTCAGTATGATGTGTAATCTACTGAGTGAGCTATCGGTTGTTTGTATTCCTTAGGATTTTCTATATGCCTTTGTTTCTTGAGATTTTGTCATAGTCCCAAGTATTCTTGAAAGCCCACCATTTCAATTTGCTTAAAAACCAAGGGTGTTTCATTTTCTGTGTAGCATAACAGTTTTAAGATGAACTCTTCATTTATTACTCTTTCGGTTATAACCTCACCACAGATTGCGCAGGATTCTGAGGGGGAGAAAATACAGTTTTCCTTTCGGATGCCAGTCTCTGGTGGCTAGGATGTTTGCCGGTTCTTACACTACAGATTTGCGTCCTCTCTGGGAAAGGTTAGAGCTGGTGCGGTTGGTCCCACTGCCTTTCCCAGGACCTTCAGTCGTTGCCCCCTCCTGCCGCAGCCCCACCTCCTCCACACCCGGTGAGCTTCGGCCGTTGCTCCTCCGAGGCCCCGCCCCCCGCGTCTGCGCTCTGGCGGAGGGGCGGGGCAGCGGCGCGCTGACACCTGGCGGCCGCGGGGGGCGGGCCGAAGGCAAGCGTGGGCTGGGATTGGCTGGGATAGAGAGGGGTGGGGAGGGGGGAAAGGAGGGGAGACGGTTGTAGGGCTCTTGCTAGTGCCCGAGCCTGTGCGGCCTGAGGGGCGCGGAGACTCAGGGGGAGGGAGACGGCAGCAGCATGGCGGCGGGGTATGAGCCGCCCAACCCTCCTCTTCCCCGCTGTCGCCGCCGTCGCCGCCGGAGTCGCTGGGACCCTTTAGTCTGCGTGTGTTAGTTGTAAGCCCGCTGCCCGCCCGTCAGTCCTCTGGCCCACCCGCCCTCCTCCCTATCTCTGTCACTGGCAGCCCGAGGGTCGGGCGGGCCGGATAAAACTCCCTCTCCCACCCCGCCCACAAGCCTCGGGGCCCGGACCATGGAGGACGTGAAGCTGGAGTTCCCCTCGCTCCCGCAGTGCAAAGAAGACGCCGAGGTGAGTTTGTCCAGTGACTGCCACGCACAGGCCTTCCCGTGCGGCTCTTCGGCCGCGGGGCGACCCCAGGCCCCAACCGTCGAAGTCCCCAAGCTCCACCGGAGCCCTGTTGCCTCCTGAGAACGTCCTGGGACCTTGGGGAGAAGCGTCACTCACCGAATTCCTTTGACCCTCCTGAGACCCCGGCGGAGGGGCTGCTGGGTCTATTCTGCTTAATTAAATGGGAAGGGCAAAATTAGTCCTTTCTCCCCCAGGCTCGGCGTTGAGGACTGACTTTGAGTAAGGTTCCCCTTTTTATTGGCAAGGCAGTACGAGGGTAATGTTTTAAATTTCAATTTGAGGGATATATTTGGTGTCATTCGCATGGGGGGACACATGGTCCCACATGTGAGATAGATCTGGGGCCTGAGCTTTCGGAGTGCGCCTTCAAAAAGTTTTCCAAAGTAGTTGTTTTGTTTTGTTTTTTGGTATTTTTGAGGGAAAGCCGTGACCCGCAGAATAAAATGTCACAAAGCTAGCTCATTTCAATCTAAAAACTTCAATCATGAAACTTGCCCTTTGGAGGGCAGTTGTTACTGAGAATGAAATTGGTTTTAAACTGTCCTCCTGATTTCTGATTTGGGCTTCTTTTTACTCCACCTTATATCTTCTTTGACCAACGTTTGTATTGAGTTTTTTCCCCATCTATTGCTAGTTTAAAATACTTTGTGATGTTGCAGACTACTAAATTAGAATTTTCTGAAGACTAAATTAGTAAAAAAGACAAGGATACTCAGTTATGCCCTAGTAGGATCAAGATAGAAATTAAAATTTCTAGGTCTAAATATCTTAAAAATAATTGGAAAGTAAAACTTTTTAAGAAACCATTCAGTTTATACCAAATACTCATTTTTTTGAGTATCTTCATTTGGGGTTCACATGTGGAGGGATCCTTTGCTTGTGGTAGTAGTCTTTCAGAAATTCATATTTTAAGAGTAGACTCTTAAATAGGAAAAAAAAAGTTGAGTTTAGGTTAGTCAAAAATGAATTTACACTTTCTTATTTGTTTAATATGGAATAATGTGAATGAGGAATATGCTTTTTGTCCTTAAAAATGATTCAGTGATTTCATCGTGAAAGCAACCTTAGAAATAATGTAGAACATTCTCTCTTTTCAGGTGAAGAGAGTGTAGTTTACTGAGAATAAGTGATATGCCAAGTTAACAGTAGCATAAGACACAGTTGAGAACCTTGGTCTCTTGGTTCCTAATTCGTTGTTTTTAATACACCTCAATTTTTCCCTGCTCTAATCTGAAAAATTCTAATTTAAAATGTTTGCAGACTTGAATTTAATCTTTTATTGTGTATATAATATGCCTTATCCCTGTAAAAATGATAGTCTTACTGGGAATATAGCTCTCTTTTCTGTGTAAGGACAGAAGTAATGCTTAAAGCCCAGTAGATAATGATGCAAATGTTACTTACTGAAAGCCAGTTCATTCCTTTTTACATAGCATTGGATGTTTGTTTTCTTTTGGTTGCAAGTGACAAAAACCAGCTCAGACTAGCTGAAGCGAAAAGAAACGTAGTTAAATCCAGAAAGGTGGGGATGCAGCTGGTCTCAGGGACTTCCTAGACAGTATTATGATGCATCAGAACTGCCTCGGCCCCTTATCAGTGCTTGTCTCTACTTTCGGCATTTCTGCCTTTACTCTGGCTTCTCTGCAGATACGGACTTTGACTGTCAGCTGTTCAAGGTCATACCCTTACAAAGCTTACACATTGAAGAACAACAATATGTGTAAGCTTCAGTATTTGAAGTCTAGAGGATTGGCCTAACCTAGGTCATGTGCCCATCCGTTGGATTAGTCCCTATAGCCAGAATGGAGAAAATACAATGAAGAGCCCAGTATATGACCTAGAATATACCCACTTGTGGCCAGAGGAGTGAAGTTTGTCATTGGTAGCCCTCCCACCAAAATCATAGGGGCATTTCCACAGGAGATGGAAGGTGCTTTCTGGGCAGACAGAACTAGAAATAACCATTAAATAGGGCATATAGTTACTCATGATAAACTAATAAAGCAGTGTTAATTTTCTAATTTGCCATGAAATATGTAAAGTATCAAATGGTCTTATGTAGTTATGATGACCAGCCAATAAGAGTGTTCTTCGACCTAGGAAGCATTTCATTGAAACCTAAATTACAGACCAAATGTTGCTTTAGTAAACATGGAATTCAAGTAGAGAGATTTTTATGCATGCACTTAATGATTGATGTGATCAAGCCATGACAGCTTGATGATCCTATCATCTCTGTAAGAATATTACTTCCTTGTTTCTTGAAACACTGGTCAGGGCATTCTTTTAGGACAATTCTAGCAAAAATTTAGCTGTGTTCAGATTGGTTTGGAAACAGATCGTCACTCCTTTGTTTACAACTTGGCTGTGATTTCCCATTGTTTTGAGGATGAAGTTCAAACCCTTAACTTTAAAAAAAAATTTTTTTTAATGTTTATTTATTTTAGAAAGAGCACCAGAAGGGAAGGGGCAGAGAAAGAGTGGGGGGGGCAGAAGATCCAAAGTGGGCTCCACGCTGACAGTAGAGAGCCCAATTTGGGGCTTGAACTCAGGAGCTGTGAGATCATTACCTGAGCTGAAGTCGGAGGCTTAACTGACTGAGCCACCCAGGTGCCCAACCCTTAATTAACATCTGCAATGTTGTGTGTGATCTGGCATCTGCCCTTTTTTTTTTTTTTTTTTTTTTGAGTTTGTTTATTTATTTTGGAGAGAGCACCAGTGAGGGAAGGGCAGAGAGCAGCGAGGGAGAGAGAAAGAATCCCAAGCAGGCTCCAGAGAGCGAGGGAGAAAAAGAATTCAAGCAGGCTCTGTGCTGTCAGTGCAGAGCCCTATGTGGGGCTCAATCTCAAGAACTGTGAGAACACAACCTGAGCTGGGAGCTTAACCTGCTGAGCCATCCAAGTGCCCCCTGCCTACCTTTCTAACCTTATAATGAGCTACTCTTCCTCTTGTTCCCTTCTCTGTTTGCCCTAGCCATGTTCATCTTCTCTCAGTTCTTGGGATGTTTTAGGCCCCACCCCCACCCCAGGACCTTTACATTTGCTATTACCCCTGCTCTGGCTGCCAACACTACACTTGCCCTCACCTAATTAACTATTTGCTTTTCGATTAGATCTCAATTTAGGTAACATTTTTTCAGAAAGACGTTCCCTGATTTTGCCAACTCCTTCTGTTCACAGCCCCCCCCCCCCCAATAGTTTAATCCTGCAGGTACACAATTCTCTGTAGCACTTGGTATTTTTATACCTTCCTTGTAACAGATATCATACTGATGGTTTTCCTTAATGTCTATTCTCCATATAGACTGAAAGTTTCCTAAGGGAGTTTATTCACCAAAATGTTCTTGCCTTATTCCCCACTGTTTCTTGCACTTACCACAGTGTCTGGTATATAACATAAGCTTAACAAGTGTTGAATTAATATAAGAATCTTGGTTGGTTTTGATAGTAGAGTCTTGTGACAAGATTACAGTAGGTTTTTTTTTTTTTTTTTTAGATGTGAAGAAGAGAGCAGCTTACACGACCAATTTTTAAATTAAAAAAAATTTTTTTTTACATTTATTTATTTTTGAGAGACAGAGCACAAGTGGAGGAGGGGCAGAGAGAGAAGGAGACACAGAATTGGAAGCAGGCTCCAGGCTCTGAGTTGTCAGCACAGAGCCCGACGTGGGGCTCGAACCCACAAACCGTGAGATCATGACCTGAGCTGAAGTCGGACGCTCAACCGACTGAGCCACCCAGGCACCCCACACTACCAATTTTTAAATAAATTAGTTGCATAGTTAGGGCTGTTGGTTTTATAATTCAATAATTGTTTTCTTTTCAGATAGAAAGTGTTATTTATTTCAGTTGCAATTTGGCAACTTAAATGTTACTCTTTCTGTTTTCTCTTTTGACTCCCATAGTACAGAATAAAAAATAGGAATTGCTTAATATTTCTGACTGAAGATCCTTTAAATTTAGAATGTTGCTGTTTAAACCTGACTATAGAGTAGAATTACTCAAGGGGCTTTTAAAAAATAACCATTCCTGAGCCCTATCATCACCTTCTCTGATTTAACTGATCTGAGATGGAACCAGATAATTCTAATGGCAGCTAGGTTTATGAGTAACTGACTTAAAATCATCTTACTTGAATGCCCTTCTGCCTCTCTATATCCCTTCAATATTTATTTATTTATTTGTTTGTTTATTTATGAGTGCACCTGCATTTATAATCTATTTTGGTATTTTTTTTAATGTTTTTATTTATTTTTGAGACAGAGAGAGACAGAGCATGAGCAGGGGAGGGGCAGAGAGAGAAGGAGACACAGAATCTGAAGCAGGCTCCAGGCTCTGAGCTGTCAGCACAGAGCCTGACGTGGGGCTCAAACTCACAGACTGTGAGATCATGACCTGAGCTGAAGTTGGACGCTTAACCGACTGAGCCACCCAGGTGCCCCAATCTATTTTGGTATTTTTAAAGATTTTTTTAAATGTTTATTTTAGAGAGAAAGACAGAGGGTGAGTGGGGGAGGGGCAGAGAGAGAGGGAGACACAGAATCCAAAGCAGATTCCAGGCTCTGAGTTGTTAGTACAGAGCCCCACGCAGGGCTCGAACCCACAAACCGTGAGATCGTGGCCTGAGCCAAAGTTGGACGCTTAACTGACTGAGCCACCCAGGTGCCCTTATTTGGTATTTCTAAATGTTCTAGGTTTTAGCCAGCCTGATACATGTGCTGATAAGAATTAAGTTTTTATTTTATCTAATGGTTACAGCCTGTATCCTTTGCTGAGTTTATTTACTTACTTATTGATCTTTGAACATTTTTATAACATTTCCTATTCCCAACGTTCAATTTCTATCCCATCAATGCAATTGTATAGCTCATGTAACTGCATTTGTATGAGAAGGAAGGAGAGAACCTGAAAGAAGTTTTAATATGCCGTACCTTCTAGGTCATATTGATGATTGAAGGATTTTCACTTGTGAATTAATTTTCACCAGAAGCATGATATATATCACAATTAGGGGTATTTTGGTTTAGCTGGGTTGCTTTGGTTTGAAAAATGTAGTTGGACTGCTTAACTAATCATCTGTGTTTGGGAAACCAATTCTACTAATTAACTATAGTAGTAATTCATAATAGATCATTGGGAATTTGCCCTATTACTACTGCCATATCTAAAAGATGGATTTTAGCAGCAGTGTGGGCAGGCTGAGATTAAGATTGAGTGTAATATAGGTTTGGTTGTAATATAAGATATGGTTAGAAACATGTTCAGACAGATGGATGTCTGGTAGAACAAGACAGTGAGCATGAATGACTTAAAATCTTGGTCTAGTATTCTAGAGGCATAGGCAGAATTGGTAGACAAGGCAGGATTAAGATTTGTTTTGCAGAGTAATAATCAGGACTAGGTAAACAAAGACGATAGGCGCTTGAGATCAAAATCTAATGCTAGCACTAGGAGTAGTTAATGACATTTTCTGTGAGAGAAAGCCTTTTCGATTTCAAAGGATCCATACCTATTACAGCAAGTCTGATGGTCACAAAAGTAGGCTATGTGCTTATTTGTTAGGTGTATAGGAATAATTTTTCATCCTGCTATACAACTTGTTTTTTACTCCTGTAATGTCTTCCTTATATAAATATAGCATATACGTTCCATTGTATACAACCTTTTGGAAGTTCAAAATTTCTTTGAAGCCTCTTGATTCACTTAAAACTTCAGGTAAATTTTGCACTCTGTCCCATATGGTCATGTTTGTTTTAGTATAAAAATATTTTAAAGTATAGTGAAGATACTTTTTCTCCAAAAAGAAAAATTTTCTTGGTAAAATTGATATATTCTAGAAGGAAGCACATTTATCCTGTGTCTTTGAGTGCCTTCTGACATGTTTATTGTGAGATATTCCCTGGAATATGTCCTCCTGTTTTTCTTTTTTCATGCATAATTTTTAGAGATTTCATTTGAGGTAAACTCAAAAGTACACATTTCTTTAATCACTTTTCTTCTTTCTGGCAGCTCTGACAGGTTTCCTCAGGAAGATAAGGCTGTCAGACTAATCAAGAATCTTTTTTCTTTTTTTTAAGAAAGGGGAAAAAAGAAAGATCCATAGAATCTAGTGCCATATATCTCCAAAATGCCTGTCATGTACTTATTCTGTGGCAGGCACTATGCTCAGTGTTAGGGGTACCATGATGAAAATGACAGTCTTTGGCCTAAGTTCTTTAAAAACTTTTCAATATAAAAGGTTATAACATATTGGTAAGTTAAAGAAGCACATGAACATTCATGTGTTCAATGTACAAATTGATTACATTTCCCCCTCTCTTGGCTTGGAAATTATATACTTTATTTCTGTTAATCCCTATTTTAATAATATAATCATTTTATGTAGTCAATATTTGTTTGATTACTGTTTGCTATATAGTTCCTTCTTACATTGAGAGGCTGTTGGGTGTCAGTTTTTCTGGAGTCAGACTGCTTTAACTCAGTTACTTAGGCTCTGTACCTAAAGTAGAAATGAAAGATAGAGAAAACAATACCATTTCAAAAATATGTTTTGGAAGTTCCTTTAATAGGAGTCTACTGGTAGTAAACTCTCTTGTTTTTGTTTGAATGGAATCAATCTTATATCTCACTCTTGTTCTTGAAAGATGATTTTCTGAGCATATATTCTAGGTTCACCATTATTTATTTCACTACTTTGAATGCATTATTCTTCAGTCTTTTATTCTTGCAGTTGAGAAGTGAAGGACAGTCTAATTGTCTTTCTTTTGTATTTAATATCTTGGTTTTGTTGCATGCTCTCTTTTCTTAAGTAGGAGTAAAATTTATACAGAGTGTAATGCACAAATATTAAGTCCACAATTCAGTAATTTTTATTAAATATATACACCAGTATAATCCTACTCTTATCAGAATATATACCAGTTCTATTAGTGTAGAAAGTTATTTCATGTTCATTTCCAGGCAATCCCTACCCTGCTCCACAATAGGCATTGAATAATATGATTTCTGTAACCATAGTTTAGTTTTATCTGTTCTTGAACTTTAAATAGAATCGTGTAAAGTGGACTCTTTTGTTTATGGCTTTTTCAATTTAACATAATATGTGTGAAATTCACCTATGTTGTACTTATGGATAGTAGTAGATTTTTTATTGCTGAATAATATTTCATTGTATGAATATACAGTAGACATTTGGGTTTTTTGGAGTTAATGATGAATAAAGGTGCTTTAAATAGTCTTGTGTAAGTCTTTTTGTGGACATAAGTTTTTATTTCTCTTTGTTAAATCCTAGGAGTGGAATTGCTAGATTATAGGGTAGCTGTATGTTTATCATTTCATTTTACACTCCAGTTAGCAATGTTTGAGACTCCTAGTTGCTCCATGTCATCAGTAACATTTGGTGTTGTGTTTTTAACTTTAGCCATTAGTGGTTATATAGTGGTATCTTGTGCTTTTAATTTGAATTTCCCTAATGACCAGTGATGTTGAGCACCTTTGTGTGCGCTGTTGGCCATTTATATACCTTCCATGGTGGGATGTCTGTTCAGTTCTTTTCCCATTTAAAAAATTGGGTTGTCACTTTATTGTTGATGCAATATTTATGTATTTTGGATATGCGTCTTTTGTTGGGTATATAAATTACAAATATTTTCTTTCAGTTTGTGGCTTGCTTTTTTGTTTTGTTAGCAGTGTATATCATTGAGCAGAAGTTTTTAATTTTCATGAAATCGAATTCATCAAAATTTTTTTCCTTTATGCTTAGTATCTTTTGTGCCCTCTTTAAGACATCGTTGCTTTTCCCAAAGTTGCAAAGATATTCTGTTTTCTTCTAGAAGTTTTATCATTTTTGCATTTATATTTATACACATACACCTTTTTTTCCCCCATTTATTCAACAAATATGTATTGAGTGCATACTGTGTGCCAGGCACTGTCATCAAATGTTGGGAATACATACAACAGTGAAGACAAGATGTTTGTATGTGAGGAGGGTTTAGAGTGGGAGGTGATGAGGGGTCAGGATCAAGATTTATTTTCTAGATATTTGTCTAATTGTTCCAACACCATTTGTTGAAAGATTTTTTTTTTTTTTCCTACATTGAAATGCCTTGTTATCTTTCAGGAAAATTAATTGAGTGCATATATGAAGGTCTTTTGGACTCTGTTCTTTTCCATTTCCCTCTTTGCTTTTAGTGTGGAAAAAGAATTTCTTCTCTTTATGTGTGGTGTGCTCTATTTAACTTTGTATTTCTTTCCTTTATCTTGCTTGGGAATTGTTGAGCTACTTATTTCTGAGGTGTGGTGTCTTTAACCAGTTTTGGACAATTCTTATTAATATCTTGTGTAATTTAAAAAAAAAAATTTTTTTTTAACGTTTTATTTATTTTTGAGACCGAGAGAGACAGAGCATGAACAGGGGAGGGTCAGCGAGAGAGAGACACAGAATCTGAAACAGGCTCCAGGCTCTGAGCTGTCAGCACAGAGCCTGACGCGGGGCTCAAACTCACGGACCGCGAGATCATGACCTGAGCCGAAGTCGGCCGCCCAACCAACTGAGCCACCCAGGCGCCCCAATATCTTGTGTAATATTATCTCTCCTTTATTTTCTCTCCCTTCTGGAACTTAGATTTTATGGAAGTTAGACTTCTTAATTCAATCTTAATAAGTCTATTAACTGATCATATTTTCCAACACTGAATTTAGATCATTTTTTCAATTCTATTTTCCAGTTCACAAGTTCTCTCTTTGTCTGCTGTTTAGTCTATCCACTGATTTTATTTATTTATTTATTTATTTATTTAATGTTTTATTTTTATTTTTGAGGGAGAGAGAGACAGAGCACGAGTGGGGGAGTGTCAGAGAGGAGACAGAATCCAAAGTAGGCTCCAGGCTCTGAGCTGTTAGCACAGAGCCCCACGTGGGGCTCAAACCCATAAGCCCTGAGCTATGAACTGAGCCGAAGTCTGCTGCTTAAACCAGTATTTTCCTCCTCTTAAAATTTGATTCTTAATTGTGAGCTCATTGGAATTCATCTCTGTGAATTATTTCTGATCTAGGTTTAGGGTATGCTTCTCCAGAGAGAAAATGCATTTGTTTTTTCCAAGAACCCATGGACATGATCTACCCAGGACCACTTGACATTCAATTTTCACTTGACCTCACAAAAATAATTGAATTCTAATGCCAAAGTTGAGCAAAGGCCAGGTTGTGGCCACCACTACTACCACATTCTACTCAGAGCCAAAGCTCAGAAAGGCAAAGGTACTCATTTTCTGGGGATGAGGTGAGTCATCCCCCACCCTCCCTGCCAACCTCCCCAGTTTATCATTCACTGAGAGTGTTGCCTTTTGGGTGTTTCTCATTTACTGAGAAACACTCTCATTTACTGAGAGTGTTTATCCACTGAGAGTGTTGCTTTTTGGTGTTGATCTGACTTCCCTCTTGATCAGGTCCTAGGCTCTGTCTTATGTCTCACATATACAGTGTCATTTAAATTAAGGCCATGGTGAGGATGTGGAACAGCTAGAACTCCCATACGTTGCTGGTGAGAGTGTAAATTGGTTTTGGAAAACTTTTGATAGTGTCTAGTAAAGCCAAAAATAGGCCTACTCTGTGACCTAGTAATTCCATTGCTACTTTTTTTTTTTTTTTAAAGATTTTATTTTTTAAAGTAATCTATACACCCAATGTGGAGCTTGAACTGACAACCCCAAGATCAAGAGTCACATGCTCTTCTGACTGAGCCAGCCAGGTGCTCCTCCATTGTTACTTTTATATCCAAGAGAAAGACATGCATGTGTGTATCAAGGGGAACATAAAATAATTTTCATAGCACCTTTATTCTTATTTGCCCAAACCCTGAAGCTACTTAAATCTCCACCAACAGGATAATGAGTAAATTGTGGAATATTCATACAATAGTATACTGCACAGCAATAAAAAGGACCAAACTACTAACATGGATATGCAACATGGATAAATCTCACAGGCATTAGGTTGACTGAAAGAAGCCAGACATAAAATAGTACTGTTGTGATTCCATTTATATTTGGTTCAAGAATAGCTAAAACTAATCTATATTGATAGAAGTCAGTGGTCACCTCTGAAAGAGAGGGTTTTGACTGAGAAGAGAAAGGAGGGAACTTCTGGGATAACAGAAATCTTGACCTGGATGGTGATTACATGGATATATTGCTTGTAAAAATTCATTGAGCTCTACGTTCATATTTGGGCGTTTTAACACTTCATTCTGTGTTCTTTTATACTCCCATTTTAAAAGAACGAAGGTAATAAGGCCATGAAAGATCAGTAGATCCTCTCAGGATATGGCTTCTCAGGTTTATAGTCTATTTCTGCTACATTGCCAAGATCCATTTTCAACATGTAAAACAAAAAATACTTAGTTTCTCTTCTTTATTAAAAAAAAAAAAAAAATTGCTGGCTGTCATTGCAGGAGTACTATTCTGTCTTTTCTGTAGCCAGACTCAAGAAGTTTGCTGCTTGGGGTACATTAAATTGAACACAACCCAAGGAAGCAAAGAGTTTTTATTACTTGTCGCAGGTGAGGAGACAGGGAAATGGCTCTCAAAGCACTGTCTCCCCTTGGGGTTCATGCATGAAGCTTTTGTTCAGTGTGCTAGGAAACAGAGCCAGGACGCTTGATACATTAAGGAACTTACATATATTTTGTTACCTAGGCTCTTGGGTTCAACTTTGCCTGCTTAAGTATGTCAACATACTAGTGCATACATTGTATGTTCAAAAAATGGTTGGGAGAACCTTGCCCATAGGAGATCTTAGTCTTATAATGAGCTAAAGGTAACTTTAAGGGCAACTCAGGGCACTTCTACATAGGTCAAAAGCTCCAAACTGGGTCAAACTGGCTCATGCAAGGAGGTAACTCTGGTGGAACACCTAGCCATAGCTGCTTGTTCTGCAAAACACCACATTCTTTCCTGCTTTCCTTGCTTTTTCCTCTTCTCCCTCCTCCCATCTGCTGATAGCTTGCCAGCCCTCTGATAGGGGTAATTCCCCATTGCATCCTAGCTAAGATGGAATTCCATTACAGGTATATAATATTTCTACCTTATGTGTTAAAAATACTTTTCTAATTTAGAAGATCTAGGTGAAGGGTAAGGGGAATTCCTTGCACTATTTTTAACTTTTCTGTAGTCCTAAAATTATTTAAAAATGAAAAAGGTTTTTTATCTGTTTAAATGAATGTTTAAATGAAGTGTATTTGACATAGCATTATATTAGTTTCAGGTGTATTACATTGTGATTGGACATTTCTGTATTTTTAAGTAATCTCTACACTCAGTGTGGGGCTTAAATTTACAGCCCCTTGATCAAGAGTCTCATACGCTACCAACTGAGCCAGCAAGGGACCCCTGGACAGTTCTGTACATTACGCAGTGCTCACATTGATAAATGTAGTTAACTTCTGTCACCATACAAAGTTATTCCAAATTATTGACTATCTTCCCTATGCTGTACTTTTCAACTCCATAACTTATTTTATAACTGGAAGCTTATACCCTTTGATCCCTTTCATCTGAAAATAAAAGTTGTGTTTTTTTTTTTTTTTAAAGCTTTTCCAGTTTTAACTTTAGGAAGCTCATTTCTATTTATAATTTTGAGTTTTAAGCAGTCAGGTTAGAAACTTGGAATGCAGTCCATTTACAAATGAGGATTTGATTCTTTATCATATCAGTTCACTGGAATTGCTTTTTTCTTGTCCCAAATTTTAAAATGTTTTCTGTCTTTTGCCATTGGCATTTTGCATTATTTTCCAACTTGTTTATATTGATCTGCATTCCAAAAAACAGGATGAATTCTTTACTTCCATGAAATGTATATTTAAAAGGAATTGAACTGAAAGAATCTTAAGATGAAGTAAGGTATGCGAAAGCCTGTTTGATAAGCATCTAGAGGTTTAGATCAGGGATGGCAAATACCTATTACTTAACACTCTTTGAGTCCATTGCAGATACTGCTCATTGATCAGAGTACTCATCTTCCAGAGTCTTTGCTCACAGTGTTTTAGCTATCTACTGTCAGTTGATTACAGTTAACTGAATGACAAAAAGCTATTTGACATTTCTGACTCGGTGGATCAGTTTTTGGGAGAAATTTCTGGAATATCCGTTCTTTTAGTTAATGAGCTATTCTATCCGTTGTATGAAGTAACATAATCATAATTTTGGAAGCCCAGTTACCTAAAGAATACCTTAATCGTTGTTTCTTGCACTTAAATTTTTAGGTGTTTTGAAGCCAATTGAATCTATTCATAGAATATTAAGTATAATGTATTTTTTTTTTTTAATCCATACACTTGTATGTCACATCTTAAACTTTTAATTGGGTAACATTTTTCATAATGTTATTTATTTTTATTCTTGGGTTTTCTTTCTATTTTAAGGAATGGACCTACCCTATGAGACGAGAGATGCAGGTAAGATAACCTTTTTGTTTATTCAGGCCAGTCCATATTATTATTATCATCAAATAACTGATTTCACAAAGGATTTAAGACCTGTTGGCTCATGATCTGTAGGTTCCTCATTGAGTATTTAAAAAATCAACATATTTAAAGGTTAACATTAAAAAATGGGAAATGAATTGTTGCCTTTCTTCCTTATAGTAGAATCATGGTTATATATATATATATATATACACACACGTATACATACATATATGTATGTATATACATATAAATGTAAATATACATATATATATTACCATGATTCTACTATATACATACATACATGTATGTATATATATGTGCTGAGTCACTGTTTTTCCTTATCTGAAAAATTGGATACAATATTTATATTTCTGTTGAAAACAGTTTGCTTTCTGTGTTTGGCTAGTTTAGACAAGTCTATAAGATTTGACTATAAAGCAAATCACTCTTGAGTAATTGTTCCTCTTTGTGTCTGATTTCCAGACACAACTTCCATAATGAAGTCCTCCAGAAGACTGATTTGAATACTCCAAATGTGGAATAATAAAGTGATAGCTAACCTTCATAGCAGTTTGTTTTTCTTTTGCATTTCTTACTTACAGTTACTCTGCTAGCCCTAGAATCAAGCAGTGTCTCCTGTTCCTAGAAATACCTTGACTTTTAAAAATCTGTTTCCTTTCTCTATTGGTGAAAATTCTCTTTTAAAAAATATCTTAGTACCTGTGAAGCATTTACTTGGTGCTATGGGAAATGCAAAGGTGAGTAAAATGTAATTTGTGCCCACAAGAAGCTGATAGGAGAAATCAGACCTTTACGAAAATAATTATGATGTTTCATAGAACAGAACTACAGAATTATACTGTATTATTATCTAGGCTATGGTATAGGTCAACTAAAATCTTTCTATATTGAATTCACATAGAAAAATTTTAATCTAGTATTTGGAAAGTATTTAAATTGCTGAAACTGTCAATAGGCAAGCAGTTGATATTGGTCTTTTTTAAACTTCGCAAGAATACTTTTATTAACTGAAGGAAACAGTTCTAATCTTCTTGTATCTTGTGCTACTTTTGATTTGGCTGAATAAGGTTTTGTGTAATTCCAAAGGGGTAATTTTTCTTTATGTCTACTTTATTTCTAGACTAGAGAATATAAGTAAAATAAGAGATGTGTTATTAATCTAAAAGCCAGTCATACAATATGCTAATTTTATCCAAACTGCTTATAAAAAGCACTGTGGAAGTTCAAATATCTGACTTTTCAGAACTGTATTTAAACTTTAAATGTTTCGTTTGATATATAAAGCAAATCTGCATTTCTCTTCCCGGTCTTCGCTCAGTGTGGCTAGGGAATATTCCCTAGATAGCAAGCTTTTTAATAAATTATTATAACAACTATGAAAACTCCACAAGTCCACTTATGTGGTACATAGTTTGTGTATATTTAAATTGTTGATGGTAAATATCTCAATTTTTTTTTTCTAGGAAATTTTACCTGGATTGTTTTTAGGCCCATATTCTTCTGCCATGAAAAGCAAGGTATGAATTTTAGATTAAGTTCATCAAGAGACTTTATTAACCAGCTTTTTTGGAATAAATTTTTTTAGTTGTAAGAGAGAAGGTCCACAAATATTGCATGTCACTCTGGAGTACCTGCCTCTTTCCAAATTTTACTGTACCAGTGATTCTCAAATATTTCATCATAAATCACAAATGAGCTTTTCTGTATTAGTTTTTTTATGAATCCATGTGTTTGAAAGATTTACGAATTGATAATTGACCTTTATTTACCCTCTAAAAGATTAGGTATCTGTCATTGCTAATCATATCTCTGAACAGTGAGATAGAATTAAAGCCCAAAATAAGTGTATTTAACATTTTAGTTAATCTTTCCTTATCAAGGGTAAATGTGTGTATATGTGCATGTGTATGCATGTGTTTTAATTGGTAAAATCTTATTTCTGTTTTTCCAAACTTTAGAGACCTAGATGCTCCAGGTTGTAAAGTATTATACCACATATATGTCTCTTGTCTCCTATATAGTCAAACTGAAATGGATTTCTTTAGTTACACATTTAACATGGTAGATTCTTTTTTTTTTTTTTTTTATTGATTTTTTTAGATTCATTTTAATATATGTAGCAATTTGCCACTTACTAGGGGATTCAGTCTTAGGAATTATGACAGTGCTACTAATTTGCTTTGAGTTATAATGTGAAACAGTGTATCACAAATGTTTTCCCTAATACCTTATTTTGAAGTCACTATTCTTGTGTATGATACCTACTCTACCTATGGTAAGTTTTGTAAAAAAAATTTGTAGAATTTTTTTTTCTTTTTTCTTTTTGTTTCGTTTTGGAGACAGAGTGTGAGAGTTGGGGAGAGAGAGAGAATCTCAATCCGGCTCCACGCTCAGTGCACAGCCCGACGCAGGGCTCAGTCCCATGACCTTGGGATCATGACCTGAGCTGAAATCAAAAGTAGGATGCTCAACCGACTTAGCCACCCAGGTGCCTGCAAAACTGTAGAATTTTTAAATCTAATGATTTAATTTAATGTATTTATGAATTTTGGGTGGGTGGGAGTTTTTTTTGTTTTGTTTTGTTTTTTAATGTTAGTTTATTTTTGATAGAGATAAAGGATGAGCAGGGTAGGGGCAGAGAGAAAGGGAGACACAGAATCAGAAGCAGGCTCCAGGCTCCAGCTGTCAGCACAGAGTGCAATGCAGGATGTCGAACCCACAAACCATGAGATCATGACCTGAGCTGAAGTTGGGCGCTTAACCAACTGAGCCACCCAGTTGCCCTTTGATTGGGAGTTTTTTTAGAGTTAGAGTCATTTCTTTGAAACTGGAAGGCTTTTTGACTATTGAGGCATATATAAGAGTAAACCTAGTTTTGATGGTCTACAGCTGGGTGGAAAGGCACAGTGTTGCTTAAAAAAAAAAAGTACTAAGGAAAGGATAGAGTAGTTAACTATAGACTTAACTGATTTACTTAAGACAAACAAAAGCCAAATAATGTAGTATTCACAAAAATTGTTAGATTACTTTTTGTATTCCCACAGCATTTTATAAATATATCTATTATAGTATTTGTCACATGAAATTATTTGTTTATAGATTTCCTCAAAACCTCTTTACCATCGCCTTCACCATGGTCTAATTATTAGACTGAGGAAAAGTTTCTATGGCAAAATTTGATTATTTCTCATTTTGAATCACCATAGAACAGCTTGTCTTCCTTTTCATACCATCATCCTAAAAATATGTAACAACAACAAATAATAACAGAGATAAATCTTAGGGAATAAACTCCCTTTCTAATACTCGTTTAGTTAAGCTTATCTTTTGTTACATTCAAATACAGTTTTAATAAAAGGGACAAATTGGGGCTCCTGGGTGGCTCAGTCAGTTAAGTCTGACTTCGGCTCAGGTCATGATCTCGTGGTTTGTGAGTTTGAGCGCCTGAGCATCAGGTTCTGTGCTGACAGCTCGGAGCCTAGCGCCTGCTTCAAATTGTGTCTCCCTCTCTCTCTGCCCCTCTCCTGCTCATACTCTGTCTCTGTCTTTCAAAAATAAATAAATGTTAAAAAAATTTTTTTGAAAAGGGACAAATTTAGGCTCTTTGTCAGTAGTGAATTGTTTCTTTTTATACAATTTTTTCTGTAGTTTGTAGGTATGAGTAAGTCATAATTTGCTTTATATAAATGAAAATCCATTGGAAAGTAAAAGTATTCTGTATGCTATTACATTTGGGTCCTATTTTGTTAAGGTTTTTTTTTTTTTTTTTTAGTTAGTAATAGTTTAATGTGCCTTCAGTATTTGTGTTAAAGCAGATTTTTATCCATAGTTATATATATCTTCCTGTGATTTCTCACATTAATAAAGTATCTTTATATATCACAGATCAAGTATAAAGAATGGATATTGAATACATTTTGACAGTTTAGTAAATGTGAATATGAAACATTGATTAAATATTAATCCTACCAAGTGTTTACCTCCCTTCTTTTAACTCAGGGTACACTCAGGAAATACAAAGATAATTAAACTCTATCTAATATATGCCAGACATCAGAACATTTGCTGCAAAAATTAACATTTTAAACTTTTGAAAGCCACATTTTCTTAGCTCAGGCTGCTGTAATAAAATACTATAGACCAATGGCTTAAACATCAGACATTTATTTCTTGTGGTTGAAGTGGCTGGGAAATCTGAAATCAGGGTGCCAACATGGTTAGGTTTTGGTAAGGGCCCTCTTCCTAGCTTGCAGATGGCTGCATTCTTGCTGTATCTTTACATGGCAGAGAGACAAAGTCCTGATGGCTGTTCCTTTTTTCAGGGCACTAATTCCATCATGTGGGCTTTACCCACATGACCTCATCTAAATCTCTGATTACCTTGCAAAGGCCCTATCTCCTAATACCACCTTGGAAGTTAGGACTTCAACATACAGATTTTAGGGAGATACAAACATTCAGTCCATAACAAATATAAATTATTCTTTGACTTCTCTGATGGATTATTAGTATTATTGTTCTGGACTATTTAATGCAGAAAGTGGGAATTAAATATATGAGCGTAAGCTGAAAAGTTTCATAGAAAACTCAAAATTATGAATTCTTATTCCTCATGCCAGCATGATTTGTTAAATATATTTAACAAACATATAGTTGTTGAATAGTTAATATTTTCAAGGCACTGTTATACATACTTAATATGAATCTGTGAACAAAATCATAGTTCTCTTGGAATTTACATTCTATTAAAATAACACGTATATGTATTATGCCACATATAGTATATGTATATAACATGTTATATTAAATGTTAATGTATTTAATATATTAAATTGCTTTAAATGTCACATTAAATTGCTTTAAATGTATAGCCAAAAGACACCACAGAATATATCATTTGGAGTTGCCAGTTAACTTGAGAAAAATTTTTAAACTGAAACTTTAGTCTGTGAACTGTATATGTTAATTCTGGCTTGTATCAGAAAAAGCGTACTGAAAGAGGCAGGGAGATTTGGGCCCTGGTATTCCAATTAACTATGTCAGTGATGTTCAATAATTGTTTATGTCTTAGCAGTCCCTTCTAAAGAATAAAGTTTGTAGTCAGTATATGTAATTACCATTTACTGAACGCTTGCCATGTGCCCCAGGCACTGTGCCAAATTCCTTACATATATTATCTTATGTAATTCATCTAACCACTCAGTGGAAAGGTTAGTACCTAACCACAGAGCTCAGGTCATTAGCAGAGCTGGAAGATAGAGGTTGGGATTCTCATGACTACAAAGCCTTTAACCACTATATAGTATTGTTTACCAAATAAATGATCTTTAAGGTCTCAACAAGCCCTAAAATTATGGATGTAAAATAATCTTATTAGCCTTTTGAGCTTATGTAGTATATATTAATCTTAAATCATTGAAATATTTTACCGATCACTTCAGGTAAATTATTGTAAAATTAGCTTTAATACCCTGTGCCTAAAGTTCAGATGTGGCTATGTAATTTTAATGTTCAGTCCTGTGTATTTCAGACACCTGTGTTACAGCAAGGCGATGTTTTGTATTTTAAACTATTTCTCTCCCTTGTCCCTCTCTTTTTATAGCTACCTATTCTACAGAAATATGGAATAACCCATATAATATGCATAAGACAAAATATTGAAGCAAACTTTGTTAAACCAAACTTTCAACAATTATTTAGGTAAGAATTATGGTTGTGATGTATTAAAATGTTATGGGTAGCAAACATGTATTTTTATTTCAAGTTAATTTTATTATAGCAGACTTCTGTACATATCTGTTTTATAAGGATGCTCATCTAGGTATATCATTTAAAAAATAAACTTCTTTAAATTCTTAAATAAGTAACTAAATCATATAATGCAGAATTTTAAAGATTCAAAAGCATGTACAGTATACTGAAAAGTTTCCGTATCCTTATCCCTTAGATAGCCAGTTCCCCTCTAGAAGCATTCACTGTTACTCTTTGAGTATCCTTCCAGGATTATGTTGTATATACAAACAGTCCTACAGATAAACTTTTATTTTTTACACTGGCTTAAAGATTTTTTTTTTTTTAATTTACTTTTAGAGATTGCTTCATATCATTACTTAGAGAGCTGCACTGATTTTTTAAATTTTCATAGTAATCCATTGAATAGCTATACTAAAATTTATTCAGTCTGTCTCCTGTTGTTGGGTATTTAGATTGTTTCCAGTCTTTGCTAATATAGCAGGTATTCCCATGCATTTCATTTAATTCATGTGTGAATATATCAGTTGGATAAAGTGTAGAAGTGGAATTATTGCATCAAAGAATATGAGCATTTAAAATTTTAATGGATGTTGCAAATTGCCCCCCAATGAGTTGTATCAGTTTACGTTCCTACTATGAAGTGAATGAGAAGAGACTATTTCCTTGGTATCTCTAAGACAAATTGTAAAACAGTTGTAATTTTCCCCAATTTTCTAGAGTAAAAATGATGTCTCACGTAGTTCTAATTTGCCTTTCTCGTTTATCTTCTAATGAGTGTGGTTGAGCATCTAATGGTTTTTAGTTTTATTTTAACTTTATTTTAAAAATAAATCTCTATATTACAGTGATATAAAAAAGGGTGCAAAAATGTGTGTAAATAAAGTATGTCTCTTTTCTCCTCTAAACCCAAGCTCCAGCTTCTCTCTTGGGAGGTAGCTACTATTAACTCAAATATTCTAGAGATACTGTGTATCTATATAAAACATATTGTTGTAATTCTCTGATTGATTGATTGATTGATTGTAAAAATGAAAGCAACCTGATTTTCCATCAGAACAGGACATTCTGAAATATATTGTGTAGGGGTGCCTGGGTGGCTCAGTCAGTTGAGCATCCAGCTTTGGCTCAGGTCATGATCTTGCACTCTGTGAGTTTGAGCCCCACATCCAGCTCTGTGCTGACAGCTCAGAGCCTGAAACCTTCATATTCTAGGTCCTTCTTGCTCTCTGCCCCTCCCCCACTTGTGTGTACGCTCTCTCAAAAATAAACATTAAAAAATTAAAAAATATATATATATGTATAGTGTGAATGTACAATAGAATCCTATAACCATGAAAAAGAATGAAATATTTCTGTGTTGATATGGAATAATCATTAATATTTATTAAAAAAGCAAGGTGTACAACCAAGTGTATATATACTCTCAATGTGTTTAAAAATACATACATTAGACATAGGTTCTTGTATATGCATGGAAAATTTCTAGACTAACACACCAGAAATTTGACAGTGGTTGCTTCTAAGAAGAGAAATTTAGAGTCTGGTAGAAGGGCCTACTTTTTTATTGCAAATATTTTTATACTGTTAGAATTTTTTACCATGTGTACATATTTTTCAGTTAATAAAAACTTTTTAAAAATTTTATAAATTTTTTAAATTTATAAAAATTTTAATGTTTATTTGTGTGTGTGTGTGTGTGAGAGAGAGAGAGAGAGAGACAGCATGAGTTGGGGAGGGGCAAGAGAGGGAGACACAGATTCTGAAGCAGGCTCCAGGCTCCAAGCTGTCAGCACAGAGCCCGAAGCCGGGCTTGAACTCATGAGCAGCAAGATCATGACCTAAGCCGAAGGCAGATGCTTAGCTGACTCAGCCACTCAGGTGCCCCTAAAAACTTATTTTAACAAAGAGATGTTCTATTCTAAAATAAAATAGATTGAATTTTTTTTCTAATTGTGAAAGAAATCCTTCTTCTTTATAGATACTATGGAAAATACAGAATGACACTAAGAAAAATATAAAATCATCCACAATTCCACAACCCAGAGAAAACACTTTAGTTAACATATTGGCATGTTCCTTCTAAATCTTACTCTATCATACATATGTGTATTATGCATACACACATATAGACTTACATATATTAAAGAAAATTAAAGTGTGATATTTTAAAATGCCATCCTATACATTTCTAATTTGTGTTTTTGTTTTTAGTACCAAAATGTCCTGTGTGCAGCTATTTTATCCTAATGGAAGAATTCTTTCTCCTTAGATTTAGAATATTGGCTTATAGATTGATAGTTCTGCTAATAGTTTTTGACACTCAAAATGGTGTGCAATAAAATATGCTAGATTGATTCTGAATTAACTTTTTTTTTTTATGAAGCTGTGTTTTATGTAACAGTTCAGTCTACAAAATCACTTGAGGAGACAGCCATTGTCAGAATCCTTTTGGTTTTTACATTGGATTATCCTTGGATACTGAGTTTTGGGTTCTCTGTGATAAACCCGGAATTTACTGAAGTTGTTAACCACCTAAATAAGAACTGTAATTTTTAAGGCAATATTGACTTTAAAAATTAATTTTGTAACTTAATTACTATAGATGTATTAATAAGCAAGTAGTCTTGGATAGGTTAGAAATGGAAGTTTTTCACAAAATAAAATAAGCCTAGCATATGAGTAATATCTTATTTTCAGTGTTTTCCAAAGTGTAAAATTGTAGGACAGGTGGTCTCTTGGTTGAATTTTTTTTTTTTTTTCTTTTTTTCTCTACTGAAGGTTAGTTCAAGCAATGAATATTTGACTCCCATCATTCTGGCTCCATCAGACTTCCTATTTTGATTACCTTCCTCTCTTTGAGACTTTGGGCTTACTCTGAATCGTTCTATATAGGGTTGTGAGGAGTGGTCACAGGGCCACTCAGAGAAGAATCTTCTAATCCATGGGGAAGTTAGTAGAAATAGAAGAATAACAATAAGGAATACAGACACTTTTTGTCTTTATATTCTAGGTCCACTCTAATATAGAGGAAAGTTTCTTCCTTCTTGGGATTTTACAGTTTTAACTAGATAAATTTTTTATACTATAAAATATCAGAGAAATATTAACTTGTTATTTAAGGCTGAAGCATTTAAAAATGCTATGTATGTATTTAAGCAATATAAAATCTATGACCCAGTTCTTGGGAATATGACACTTTGAAAGTTGTTTTGCATTATTTTCTTGGTTGCCAAGAAATTTTGTAAATTTTTTTATACATAGATAGAATTTTATCTGAATGTGTGCTTATCACAAAATATTCTATTTTCAGATATTTAGTCTTGGATATTGCAGATAATCCAGTTGAAAATATAATACGTTATTTTCCCATGGTAGGTATAAAATATTTTAATATTTAGAATTTGTGATTTGACCTCTTAATTATGGTTCTAAAACTTAATAATAATGAAACTAATTCTTTCCCATGCTACTTTTACTTTGTTATGACTGAAAATTGTGGGATTATATTTAAAGAAAATTTATTATTAAAACCATTTTATGATCGCTAAATATCTGAGAAATCACACCTTGAATTTATTAAATTCAAATAAAATTTTAGCTCCTGTATAATTTAAAAAAATTGTAAAGTCACATTTGTAGTATTTTGGAAATTCTTGAATTAAGGTGATTTGCATTCATATAAATTAGCTGGAATTTTTTTCAATAATTTTTTATTCTGTGTATTTTATGCTTATATTACTCCAGATGTTTTATTAAAACACATGTCTTTTGCCTTCAGACTAAAGAATTTATTGATGGAAGCTTACAGACTGGAGGTAAATAGTAATTTCTTTATGTAGCCAGTGTTTATTTTCAGGAGATTATGTGTTATAGTTAATTTTTTAGTTACCATTTGTCTTAAATGAAGGGTATGGAAGTTGGAATTGTATGTAATAGACTATTCCCAAATTTGTTTTTTCCCAACTCCTTGTTTCATTTGGATAGGCTTTCTTAAGTAACCCTATACAACCATTTTTGAATTCTGGGTCAGCTTTAAATGTCTTTAATTTCAAAGTCTACAGGTAATATAAATTGTAAAACTTGAAAGTTAATAAGTATCTAAATGGTATGTATAAAACATAAAACGTTTAAGAAAGGATTTATCTTACTATGGTATAGTACATGGTTTCAATATATTTTAGTTGCTGAATTAGATAGATAGATAGATAGATAGATATTGTCAGAGTAATTATTTCTTGTTTTTCAGGAAAAGTTCTTGTCCATGGAAATGCAGGGATCTCCAGGAGGTATGAAGTTAGAGATTATCTTTTTTTCCTAGCATTTAATTAATGAGTTGTGTTTTCTATTTTTTTCTAA
Source organism: Panthera uncia (assembly GCF_023721935.1). Lineage (NCBI taxonomy): Eukaryota > Metazoa > Chordata > Mammalia > Carnivora > Felidae > Panthera > Panthera uncia. The sequence goes on along the minus strand of NW_026057582.1, from coordinate 45,797,475 downwards.
AATATTTTCCCCCTCTTCAGTGCTGCCTTTGTTATTGCATACATTATGGAAACATTTGGAATGAAGTACAGGTAAGAAAGTACTCTGAAACCTAGCCAATTTAAATTCTCATTAAAATGAAGCTTAATGGAAACAGTTTGGGAGTTTGAAGTTGATATTCTCTTCATCATTTTGTCGTCTAGTCATGTTTGATTAGGCAGGTTCTTATATTCCATGCTTAGTCATTTAACCTTTGTAGCTTGTCTACCTTGTGTAGATATACTTTAGGCTAATATTTTGTGGTTTTAGGGAACTAGTGCTAAATGTTATTTTAAGAAGCTATGATAGTTAAAGTTGGAAATAACCCTTGGAAAAGTAATTATTTACTACCAGAGAATTGTTCAGTCTGAGTTTAAAAACTTAGACACACACACACACAAACTCGTACACACAGATGTTTATTGCTTCCCTTGTTTAGAAGGCTAATCTAGGGGCATCTGGGTGGCTCAGTTGGTTAAGCGTCCGACTTTGTCTCAGGTCATGATCTCACAGTCCATGAGTTCGAGCCCTGCGTTGGGCTCTGTGCTGACAGCTCAGAGCCTGTAGCCTGCTTCAGATTCTGTGTGTCCCTTTCTCTCTGCCTCTCCCCCACTCATACTCTGTTTCTCTCTCTCTCTCTCTCTCTCTCTCTCTCTCTCAAAAATAAATAAACGTTAAAAAAATTATAAAAGGCTAATTTATTACGTTTTCCTTTAACAATAGTTGGGTGAAAAATTACCTAGGCACTGTTTCATCTTCTGTTCATAATTCAGTGTAGTCTTTCTTATCCAGAATCAACTTTTCCAAGCATACTACCTAGACAAAAGAGAGAGAGTCCCAGAACAAAAGAAAAAACTGGTCAATGTACAGTGTTTCCTGTTCTTAGTGTGTCTTGTACAAGTTAGAAATCTTGTAATCATTGACACCTCCTTGTCATTCATTCCTTACCTCCTAAACTGACCCTTTACCAACCTGTTTTATGTCCTAAAATATACCTTGAATCTGTCACTTTATCTTTCTCTTCATCATCATTTAATCTTCAATCCAAGCTCCAATCATGTCTTTCCTGGGCTCTTCCAATGGTAGCCTTCATAGTGGTTTTATGTATCCTTTTGTTTCTCCAGTCCGTTTTTTTCTGCACTACAGTAGGAGTGAACTTTTCAAAAGATAAATCTGGTCATATAATCACCGTACCCCCAAAAAGCTCTCAAAGGTTTCTGATCCTTAATAATTTTTAACATGGCCAGTGAAACTTTGTGTGATATGCCTGTATCAACTTATCCATCATTGTATCATGTTCTCTGTTAGTCTCTTCATTTGAGCTGTATTCAGCATTGGATCCACATGACTAATACATACTAGACATTCAAATACTTGTTTAATTTGTTTGGTATCCTTTGTGTTTAAATTTCTTAAAAGTGTCAGTTCCTAGGGATACCTGGGTGGCTCAGTTGGTCGAGTGTTCCACTCTTGATTTTGGCTCAGTCATGATCTCAGGGTTGTGAGATCGAAGCCCACATTGGGCTCTGTACTGGGCATGGAGCCTACTTAAGATTCTCTCTTTTCCTCTTCCTCTGCCTCTCCCCCCACCTGCTTGCACACTCTCACTCTGTCTCTCTAAATAAAAAGTGTCAATTCTTAATATTATTTGAATACAAATCCTTCATTTATTTAATTGAAAAAGATAAATGCTGGCTAGACGTTATGTTTTATATATTCTCTTTATTATTTGGTGTCTTGTCAGTAATAATGGTGAAAATAGCTTCCATACATTGGGTCTGTGGCAGGTACTATTCCAGGCTCTTTTATCTCATTTAAGCCTTACAACAACACAAGGGAGTAGATATAGTTCTCCTTGTTTAAACAATGGTAATATTTTGAGCATGTACTGTGTGATAGATGCTCTACAAAGGTGCTTTACACTTATATCTTCCATCTTCACAGTAGCCTATCTAGATAGGAATTATTATAATCCCTAATTTACAGATGAGAAAAATAAAGTTTAGAAAGTTGAGCAGCTTCCCTTAGAACACAAGCTGGTAAATAAGCGGGATTGTGATATTTCATCTGACCATGCTGTCGATTTTTCCTCTACATCTCCACCTCTCTGTAGTAAAAGCTGTATATGATTTCCTATTTTAGGTAAATTTTTGGGATAAGTTCTTATTTTAGGTAAATTATGAAAAAAGTGAGATTACTCATGAAATAATAACATCACCTTAGTTTTCTTTTTTTGTTTTCAGAGATGCATTTGCTTATGTTCAAGAAAGAAGATTTTGTATTAATCCTAATGCTGGATTTGTCCATCAACTTCAGGTAACTTTTCTCTTCTTCCTCTTTAAGGTATCAGAAAATAGGATAATTCATTTTCTTACGTCCATGTAGATTAAATGTAGAATTTACTTTAAATACCTAAAAATTGCCATAATCTATTTATTTAATTTTATTATTTTTTTTTAACTTTTCAAATTTATTTTAAATATAATCTATACACCTAACATGGGGCTTGAATTCAGGACCCCGAGATCAAGAGTTGCATGCTCCTCTAACTGAGCCAACCAGGCACCCCCTAATTTGATTTTTTATTCAAGTTTACATTTCCAGTTAAAAGTTTTTTCTTTTTCTTTTTTTTTTTTTTTTTAAGTTTATTTATTTTAAGAGAGAGCAAGGGAAAGAGAAAATCCCAAGCAGAGTCCACAGTGTCAGTGCAGAGCCCAATACTGGGCTCAAACTCACAAACCATGAGACCATGACCTGAGCCAAAGCTGGATGCTTAACCAACTGAGCCACCCAGGCGCCACTCAAAAGTATTTTCTTAAAAGCTGCTATTACTGTGAAAAAAGGGTTAAAGGCACATCGTTAAATGTAAGATAAAATAATTATTAGAAATTTCATTTTTTTCCCTCTATTTTGATTGTACACACAGAGACAAGAGTTTTGATTCTAAGTATACTATGTATAGAAGCTTTTATATTTTATTTTCTATATTATAGGCCTTATTTTTTCCATGTTTCAAATTTTGTTGGTGCCTAGAAGATGAACTAAAAAGACAGTAAGATAAACCTGTGAGGTATCTGATTAAACTAGTTTAATTTTTTCCAAAAAGGAAAATTATGGATTAAAGGATGTCTTCTTACTCATTCCATCCAGTTATGCAGGAGTAAATAAGTTTCTTTGCCTTTTAACCCTGTTGTGTAAAAACGTTGTCTTTTTAAATTGATTTTTTTATTTAAAGTAATATATACTTATATATACTTATGGTATTATATATACTTATGGTTAAAATTCAACAATATATATACAACTGTACCAGCATTTTTATATGTATATATACATATATGTATATATGCATCATAACTTTATATTATTAATTCCTTATACATAAACCTTTAGATTGTTTCTAGTCTTTCATGATTATGAACAATATTGGGAAAAGTATCCTGGTAGGTACATCTTTGTTTACATGTGTGAATATGCCTGTAAGATATATACATATATAGAGAGAGCTATTGTTGGGTCAGAGGCATTTGAAATTTGATGTTATCACGTAGTCTTTTAAAAGGCTTAAATAATGTAAGCCACCAGGAAACTGGAAGTACCTTTTTCCCAATATCACATTCAGCACCAATAGCCAAAAATATTTTATCAGATTTTTCTGATCATTGTCATCATGGTGGTAAAAGTGGCAACTCCAGTGGTTTGCCCATCTTTCTATCACATTATTGATATTTTTCTCATTGGTTTATAAGAGCTCTTTATATATTAAGGAACGTATTTTTAGCCAACTGAGTTGAAATGCTATTTTTATTATATAGTGAACTCTTATCTATATTTGGGCCTATTTTTGGACTTTGTGTTCTATTCCATTGCTCTGCTTACTGCTGCAATTGTGTCACAAACAATTTTAAATACTATATTATATAAGTAAGTTATGGTATAGCTCAAGATTCCCTCATTAATGTTCTTTCTAGAATTTTCCTGGCAAGGTTTTAACATTGTGTGTGTGAGCTTTACTGAAAAGGGCTCTATATTTTTTATTTTATAACTATGTTTACAGTTCAGAAAGAATTGATACCTTACATTTTTTTAGTCTTTGTCTCTAACTATATATTCCATTTATTCAAATCAATTTTTATGTCCTCTAGTGTTTTAAAGTTTTCTTTTTGGGGGCACCTGGGTGGTTCAGTCGGTTAAGCATCTGACTTCAGCTCATGTCATGATCTCGCTGTTTGTGAGTTTGAGCCCTGCATCGGCCTCTGTGCTGACAGCTTCGAGCCTGGAGCCTGCTTTGGATTCTGTGAAGTTTCCCTCTCTCTCTGCCCCTCCTCTGCTTGCACTCAGTCTCTGTCTCTCAAAAATAAACATTAAAAAAAAATTTTTTTTTAATCTTTCTTTTTGTAGAATATATGTATTTCTTATGAAATTTACAGTATCCTATATTCAACACAGTTTACTCAGCAGAATAGCCAGAATCTTATTACAGGTTATCCCTCCACTTAAAATAAAAGCCACAGGCCTTATTTACAATGACTTTTATAGCCTTACACTTGCAGTCCTTTACCTTTCAGTTCTAATCTCCTACTATCTCATTTGCTTACTATGTATGTTCCAGTCACATTGACCTTCTCACAATTCCTTGAAAATACTATGCATGTTCTCATCTCAAGGCACTTGCCCTTATTCCCCCCACCTAGAATGCTTTCCCCCAAACATCTGCATGGCTTGTTCCCTTAATTTTCCTTTGACTGCATTATTGCAATAGCATTCTAATGGGTATTAGGAATACTTGCTTCTGCCCTTACCTCCTAAATCCCTACATTCAAAAGAAATATTAGTTTGGACAAAAATGGTAGCAAGGGAAGAGGTGAGAAGAGATCACATTTTGGATTTGACAGTATAGCTGACAGGATTTGCTGATGGATTGGATGTGAAGAGAGAAGATTAAGATGAATCTAAGCCTTTATGGAAGATATGAAAGAAACTGCATGAGAAGATTTAAGGGGAATAAAATCAAGTTCGGTTTTGGTTACATTAAGGTAGAGAGGGCTGTTAGGAGGTAGGCAGTTATACATATCAAAGTCCAGACTTCAGGGGAAAGAACCATATATCTAATCAGTATTATATAAATGCCAATGAAAGCCCTGAGACTGGGTGAGATCACTACGGGAATGTAGATAGAGAAGAAGTTCCAAAACAACCCTGATGCACTCCAACATGTAGAGGGTGGGGAGATGAGGAATTAGCAGAAAAGATCGAAAAGAATGGCCAATGGGATAGGAAAAAAATCAGGGTGGCTTGTTTGAGAAGTCAAGTGAAGGAAGTGTTTGAAGAAGTAGGGAATGATCCTACAAAGGCTGATAATAGGTCAAATAAGATAAGGGCTGAGAATTAACATTAGGTTAGGAACATGAGGTTATTGGTGTCCTTGACAAACAGTAGAAGGCAAAGGATAAGCCTAATTGCTCAGCATTCAGGGAAAAATGGGAAGAGAGGAATGTGAACAGCAAGAATAGATAATTGCAGGAATTATGCTTTGAAGGGGAAAACAGAAATGACAGCTGGAGGGGAAATTAGGGTTATTAGGGGGGATTTTGTTTGTTTTCTAAAATCTAGCATATTTGCTGTCTGGGCAATTCCAGGAGAACAGAGGAAATTGATATTATGCCAGAAATGGATAGTATGGTCTATTCTCTTTGTTGAGTTTATTATATTTATTGTTTATTAACCCATTGACCTTGAGAGTTGATATGTCATCTCTTTCATTACTACATTTCTTCCTTGAGTCCTTTTATCTCTTCTTTGTATTCATTTCAGAAATGTCATATTCTCATTGACTTCATGGAGAATTAATCATGTTCATTTGCTTTATGGAGTGATTTTCGTTTTGTTTTTTTTTTAATGTTTTATTTATTTTTGAGAGAGACAGAGACAGAGCGTGAGTGGGGAAGGGGCAGAGAGAGAGGAAGACACAGAATCTGAAGCCATCTCCAGGCCCTGAGCTGTCAGCACAGAGCCCGACATGGGACTCAAACCCACAAACAGTGAGATCATGACGTGAGCCAAAGCCAGACACTTAACTGATTGAGCCACCTAGGCGCCCCCATGGAGTGATTTTCATGCTGTGTTCTTCATATGACTTTTGGTTTATAATGTTGCTTTTTTTCCCCTTGTGACATCTTTATGCTAAAAAACCTACAACGGTTCCTTTTTGATTATAGGTCATCTTTGAATTAGAAGTATTCTTCTTAGATCAGCTATTTGCCCAACAGTGAAGTTGTGGGAGAGGAACCTGGGTAGTGGTTGGGAAAGACAGATAGCTTAAATTTTCCCAGTTGTCTTAGAAGACTTTCTTACCAACACTTTTCTCTGGTGGTATGACTACTCGATGGAGTAGGAAGCAGAGCCCCCCACCCCATGTCACAGGTTTTTCTCATTTAGATTGATGAACACCTCATGCATGTTAGAATCACCCAGAGGAAGCTAAGCTAAACCAATTAAGTGAGAATCACTGGGGGTGAGACTTAATATTTAAGTTTTTTTTTTATTTTTGAGAGAGAGAGAGAGACAGACAGACAGAGAGAGCACAAGTAGGGGAGGAGCAGAGAGAGAAGGAGACACTGAATCTGAAACAGGCTCCTGGCTCCGAGGTGTCAACACAGAGCCTGACGCGGGACTTGAACTCATGAATCCTGAGATAATGACCTGAGCTGAAGTTGAATCCTTAACCAACTGAGGCACCCAGATGCCCCTATATATGTATTTCAAGCCTCTCCGGTGATCTTTAGGTATAGCCAGACTTGGAGAATTACTGGTTAAGGTTTTATTTTTAACTAAGATCAGATACTTGGCTTCATACTTCACCTTACTATCATATAGCCTGTTTCTTGCAAAAATATCATGTGTGGGCATTTACATTTTCCCTGATAAGCCCTACCTCACCCCACAGCCCACTCACATTTCCTGATCATCATACTATTTAAAGGCTTATTAGTTTTATCTTAGGCACACCATCTTTCTTTGGAGAACTCTGAAGTGTACCCATTCTGCCTGATTTTTGCAGTCAGGCATCTTGTGTTCTAGCTTGTCTGGTTCCATTTTTTTTTTTCTTAATTTACTGTGGAATATAATACACATATAGAAAATGCATAAGATGTAAATACACATTCATGTAACCACCATTAGGTCAAGAAACTGAACCTATGCTAGGATCTCAAAAGCCCTGTGATGCCCCTTCCCAATCACAGACACTCTTTCTCCTTTTATAAAGGTAACCACTATTCTGACCTATTTGGTAATTATTTCTTTAGTTTTCATTCTTCTCATATTTACGGTTATGGTTGTTTCCTAGTTTCATCAAATGAGGTGTTCTCTATTATCAGAGGAGAGGGATAGAAATGCCTTTATTTTTCCATGTTTGGAGGTAGAGGACTATTAATTTTAAGGGATCAGAAAATCAAATACATATTTGAATCCATTAAATGCCTTATTAGTCTCATTTTTAAAGGGGTGCCTGGGTGACTAAGTCAGTTGAGCGTCTGACTTCAGCTGAAGTCATAATCTCGCAGTTCATGAGTTAGAGCCCATGTTGGGCTCTCTGCTATCAGTGTGGAGCCTACTTGGGATCCTCTGCCTCTCTCTCTCTGCCTCTTCCCCTCCTGCATGTGCACACACTCTGTCTCTCAAAAATAAATATTAAACAAATAACTCTTCTCCAAAATAGGGAGCAATACAGTATTAAGGTGAAATGAGGAGAAAGGAGTAATAAGTTACATTAAAAAAATAATAAAATATTCTACGAAAACATTTTATCTTTATTGAACTTTATTTCATTTTATTCTTAGTCATTTTATGAGATTGCTTGTTTGGGTTTGTGGTGTGTGTGTGTGTGTGTGTGTGTGTGTGTGTGTGTGTGTGTGTGTTTTAACAGAGGAGCTTAGATAACATGTAATTAACACCGCAAAGGCTTGTGTTTTAACAGAGGAAGTCAGAGATCATATAGCTGATGCCCCAGTGGCAGAGAACATATACCAGCAGTTCAACGTATGATACCCTAGTGCAAGCAATTAGCTTGACTTGATTTATAGTTTCATCAGTAAATGCAAAATTATGAGGTCAGAATTTTAAACCTGTATTTCTCTTACAACAATTATGGCACCAGATTTTTCAGTATCAATAAGAATACCAGTAATGAACATGGTAACCACTGTTTTGGGTACCCAAGAATTTAAATGTATATTCAAGTTAATTAAATCTTTTTTAGGAATATGAAGCCATCTACCTAGCAAAATTAACAATACAGATGATGTCACCACTCCAGATAGAAAGGTCATTATCCGTTCATTCTGGACCCACAGGTAAGGATGTTTTTTCATTTTGGAGAAGGTTGGGGAGAGAGATGATGGTATGAAAGGTAGAAAGCATCTTTTGCTCTTTATTGGTTATACTGAACAATTTAAATTGTTTAGAAAACTTGGGGCAGACTATTGAATTAAAACAAGGTAATTGTAAATTTTAATTTTATACTAAATACATGTGTATTGAGCTTCTACTGTGTAAACACCACTGTACTTGGTTAATAGAATAGGCTAGTTAGAAGATCACATTTCTGCTTCGTTTTAGTTTAAGTCTTTAAGTGGTGTAACTGCTGTAAAGATTAAAATAAGAGGGATCTGGAGAAGGGGCTTTAAGTACACTCCATGATCTTACTAAAAATAAAAGATGGTTAAATAAGTGAAAGCATGTTTCAAGTTAAATAGGGTGACTAACGTGAGCCACCCCAGTTTTTCTCTTGTCATCAATATTTCAGTCCCTTCTCCCTTTCTTCCCTTTTTCAGAGTATTCTCTCCATTATTTTCAAAGTTAATGATCCAAGCATGCTCTCAAAATCTTTTAACTTTATCTTTCTTCTCCAAGACCTTTGTTACCCTTGTTTGTATCCTTTCCTTTTTACTCAATCTCAGTCTATTTCAGGTTCATATTGGCCTCCTATCCAAACTCTAACTTGGTTTATTCTGTACATTCTTGCCAGATTTATTTTCATAGAAGATAGTTCATAAAAGATAGTTCTAATGTATTTTTCCTGTACAAAAGCCTTCATTGGTTTTATTCCTACAGAAGAAAACATAGAGTGTCATAGTAAGTAAAGGCACTTCTGATCTTGGTGTCTCTCAGAGTTCCTCTTTATATATGCATTCCAGAAAACTGAACTCATGGTTTCATTTGTGTCTTCTTTTCTCCACCTAGAGTGCATCACATTGTCTCTCTACCCTTAAAAACTTAGTTCACACGTTACTCAAGAGAAAGGATGATTAACTTAAACTTCCTCCAATCCCTAGTTATTTGGAATTCCTATACTCTAGAGCTTTATTTGTACCTCCTCACTTTCTGCTTGCATTAGTTGTTGATGTCTCTTACCTCTTTTAGATCCAAGTTCAGCACTTCATCTGAAACTCAGCTAGACCAGCTGTATTTAGCTTTATGGCTAGCATATTTTCTTCATCCCATTGCCTTGATATTCTATCTTTATTTTATTGATCTTATAGTGAGACATTAGTTTCATGTTAGAATCCAACCTCTGATACAACATTATTACCATGATTTAGCCCAACCTTTTGGGCATAACTTTAAGCTTGTGCCATTGTTAGGCAAATAACACAGTAGACCCTTTACCATTTTAATTGTTCCCCTAAGTTTTCCTCCATGGAGACTCAAATTTCTTGACTATAACTATTGGCCATATAGGGGTAACTTTGATTCTATGTGGAAAATTTCTGTACTAGCAGACTTTGATGTAAAGAGTAGGTAAAATAAAATCTGCTCTGTGACATGCCATCCTTTCTCTTAGTTTTAGACTTCTTGGTAATCAAACCACAGCTTCACTGGAAAAATATTTTCAGCAGTGTCTATGAAAGCAAAAAGATAATCATATCTCAAAAATAAGATTGCAAAAATACAAAATTAATCTCTTAAATTTTATGTTCAAAGTCACAGGTTTATGGTGCCTAAAAAACAAACTTGGCAACCAAACATTTAGGTACCATTCTCTCTTTAAAAATTCTGTTTTCAAGATATTTTAAAAATTAATGATTGTGGGGCACCTAGGTGCCTCAGTCGGTTAAGCATCTGCCTTCCATTCAGGTCATGATCTCACACAAGAGACTGTGAGTTCGAGCCCCACATCGGGCTCTTTGCTCTCAGTGCGGATCTTCTGTCTGCCCCCCCCCCCCCAAAAAATAAATAAGTAAATAAATAAGTATTAATGATTGTTATTTGTAATATCTAAGACATAGTTAATTCTCAAGAGGGGAAATATATCCTGTCATGAAGATATAAAATTGTTTGGGTAACAGAAGAATTTACTAACATTCACTAAAAATTCAGTCATGGAATTCTAGTGAATATCCATACATTTATGAAAATGAAATTTTTACTAGATCTAACATTGTAGCAATTGGACTTATTTAAGTTCCCATTATATGTTATATTCATGCAATAATTTTTAGGCAGTTTGAAGAGAACACATGAAGAAGAAGATGATTTTGGAAACATGCAAGTGGCAACTGCACAAAATGGCTGACTCGAGAGCAAGATTACAGAGGATGTGAATTTCTATTTGGGAAGGAGAAAATACTAGAGACAATAATAATGTAAAATGGTAAAAATACAAGTAGTTTTTTTTTTTTTTCCAATTATATGTTGCTTCCAGACGTGTTTCTCTGCAACTTGTTGAGCAACATTTTAAGAAGATGTTGGACTTCTGCAATAGATGGCACTGATGGTTTTACTCCTTTTTTCTTTTTCCTTTCTTCTTTTTTTTTTTTTTTTTTTTTTTTTACACTTTACAGTTTTATTATAAACCAAGAATTTTGGACTTGCAAAGAGGTATTATTGCAATAATGCACTTTTCATACTTGAAATTTATTTGTATGATATAAAGTTATTACTTTAAACAAAATGCAAGTTAGGGGGGATTTGTTTATAAAATCTGGGTAATTTATAACGAGAATTTCCTAAAGTTTGCTAAAAATTCATTTTGTGTTCTATATATTACATTTTAAAAATAATTTTACAGTTCACTTTTATGATGGAACCTCTTATGGAAACATTAGCAAATGCAGAAATCTGCCACATACCTGTTTTAGTATAATTCAGTAGCTTCATTACCCTTTTATTTTTTTAAACTTCTTTATCCCTTATTAATAATCTTTGAATCATGACATTAGCCAACTCTTCTTACTTTAACATGATCCAAGTATCGCTTCTATTCCTATTATCTTCGTAATTTGTTTATTCTAAAGAAAAAAAGTATAATGAACAAAGGAAGATGTTTTGCTTGGTGATACCAGATGCTAAAAACAAGGAGTTTTAGACTTTTGAGTGACTTTCCTTTTTTCCTTAACAGCCAAATGTTGTGTTTGTTCTTTTTAGAGTTGCCGACCCCATTTTTTCTCTGTCCAAAATAGTTCGAAATAGAATCTAATAACCAATGTAGCACTATTTTTTTTTCTAAATGAAGCCCAAAAGAGAAAAGTGCCTTGCATTATTAAAAAATTAAAAATAAAAAAATAAATCTTCACGACCTCTAAATTAGTATGTATAACGGTGAAAAGTTTTTAACGTTCTTTTGTAATTTATTTTTCTTTTTAACCACAAATTAGTTAAAACAGAGTCTGCGGCTTAAAGAAACCTCAGTAAGTTATTAATGTGAAATATTTACTCCTTCATTTTATGTTGTCTTAATGAGTCTGTGAGGTTGTTCTGGCTCAGATAGCAGCTTTTCTTGAAGATGCATTTATTGGGGAAAGTGGTTTGTGGGAAACCTCATTGTATTTAAAATTAGTGTTTTAATTCTTTACATTGAGTTAATCCAAATTTCCCCCATAATTTGCATTAACAAAGTCACTTTATGGATCCTTAATTCTCCATATTTTTATTTATACATATAAAGATTGTTCTAAGAAAAACATTTTTGCTATTTTAAGTATGCCATGAGGGAGGAGAGGAGTGTTTTTAACTTTTTATAGTTGATTTAGGGTAGCACAAACAAAACTCCTTTATATCTCATTTTTCAGTCCTCTCTTGAGGTGCTTTACTGATGGGAATGATTTCCATACATTCCCTTGGTACCATCAGGTACTATGCAAGGTAACCCATTACACCAAGTTACTTGTTTTGCTTTCCTCCCTACAATGTAATATAATACAGTAAAAAAGCTTTTTTTTTATCCAGCATAGCAGGAGAGTGGAAATGAATTAAAATTGTTTTATTAACTAAGAGTTAATTCCTATTGACCGAGGTGGTATTCTTCTGATTCCTTTCTCTTCCCCTATTTTACCACCCTGAGAAGAGCCTATGATTAATCCCACTGTGGTCTTGTATTCTGTTGTGTGATTAGGTCATGGTGTGGTAGTCCAGTAAAGATTTGCATTGTGTTCAGAAATTCCACTTGGCAAAATGCCAGATAACACAGCTTTCCTGTATATAGATCACTATATAGGTCAGCAAAAACCTCTCTTGCAATCTAATAATCTGTGATGCTTCTTCATTCAGCAGAAACTCTGCTTAAAAGAATCTTCGTAATACTACATTTAGGTTTTAAAATGAGGGAGTTAAGATTTTTAAAATTAGTTTCTTAAATACACATATCCTCTCTAGTCTAGCCAAAAATACAGATTTGGTCATTTATTAATTTAAAGCTGGTAATTTTCCACTTTTTCTAACCACTGTAATTTTTATGTTGTCACTGAAGTGCCTGCCCAGCACTGTATATTAAAGACTGTCTCTTGAACGCTAGGAAAAGGGACTATCATCTTCTTGAGTACAGTACTAATGGGGACAAAACATGAAGTTTATTTTTCTTTCATGTAAGAACACCCCAAGTTTGTTTTACCTAAATTCAACTAGTTCTGGTAGCTCTTCTAGTCTTTCTTCTGTTTGGTTCCATTTCTGTTAATTCTTTTATTTCTACAGATGTTTTGTGATAGTTACCTATAATACATTTAACCAATCATGACTTTTTTTCTAGACTATTTGAATAATGTATGAGTGATGTAGCACCTAATTTTAGACATTAAATATGTTATCTGGGCAAGGATTTAAACTGAAATTGCAGGAAAACTGCTTTACTGTCCACGTTAAAAGTATGAAACAAGTATTGAAAATATGCAAACTTGAATGGCAGTATTCTTACCTTCTAATTTTAATTAGTTCATGTTAATTTCTTATCTATTATGTGTTTAAAGAGCAGTTACCTTTATTTGTATCTACTCTATGGTGGAAATGTTAAACCATGATAGCTTCTGGCTTCTGATACCAACTCTCAACCACTTAACTTTTACAGCAGAATATTTGTTTTGGGGGGAGGGGGATTTTGTGCTTCATATGAGTTTAGAAGTAATGTCAGAAAATGTTAAGCATGTCCTTTTTAAGAAAATATAAGGTTTCTAATTGTCTAATTACCATGGTAATTCAAGTGAATTAGAAGTATTTAACTGCAATCTTGAATTATAAAGTTGGGATGCATACACACACACACACACACACACACACACACACACATCAGGATCTCAACTTGATGTAAAGTAAATGAGCAGTTACCTGGCGGATTTTTTTTTTTTTTTAATGACTGGTTTAATCCATAATTCCATAACAAACTTAGCTTCACTTCAGTATTTACTTTATCTTTGTCCATCCAAACATGCTCCAATATGGAAATGATAGGAAATAACTAAGATTACTAAAAGATTTTATTTTATTTTTAGAAAGATAAGTTTCTAGGATCTTTGAATGCTGGATTTTTTTGTCTTACCCATCCATGGCAGCTAAAAAAAAAAAAAATCAAAATATTCAGGTTTACATGTTAGCTCTCTCATAGGGAGTTGCCATACCTCACAGTTCAAAGTGTATTCTATAGATCAGTAACATTATACTGACATGTAATTGCAATTTACTATGCAGCAAAAATGATTCAAGAAGAAAAATAACCTACAGTGTCTATTTACCTTTGTATAGGGAATTGCTTAAGTTACTCTGCTTTTAACATTTGTACTTGGATAAAATGCTTATGTATGTATAGGAATGTCACAGTGCAAGATGCTGCTAGCCCAGGCACAAAGTATTAAAATTATTTTGTGAAGATTGGTGGTTGTATTAAAACTGTTGTGCCATTATACCTCAAAAAGATTGAAACGTTCATTTATACTGCTTATGCCTCAGAACTTCTTTAGATTGTTGTCTTCTAGGTAAAAGTAAGCTGCTTTTACTACCTCAGATTAATAAGGATGAACAAACATTGGATGTTAAGCATTTAAGAGTATCTTCCAAAAACACTGTATGGTCACACACACACAAATCCAGGCAAGGCCTGAATTTTAGCTCAAGAATATTTCTTAAGTATTAGTTGAACAAACTTGGAGTTGGAAGTGAGTAAATTCATGTCTGAAGGAAAGAGTATAAATCATCCACAGACCAGCTTCTAGCCTGTTAAAAACAACACTACTTGTGTTCACAGTACCATATTCCCCATCAGCCTACATACTACTCTTCATCAAATCTAAGATGCTATCACTACACTGTTCTTTTAGATACCACTAAAAGGCAAAATATTGTTGAATAAACTGTGGCAAGCCATTGATCAGAAAACGCATCCTGATTTCCAAAATGTTAGCATAAAAAATGTGCATCTTAGAGTCAAGGAAATATAAAAATACAAAATATATGAGGCATGATAAAAATCACAACTGTCACTTCACCCTATCTTTTCAAAGCAAATAATGCTTTAAAATGTGAATATATAGTTTATATATTATGAAACGTTTTATGCAATTTTCTCAAATTTACTCACAATATGAGTTAGAAAATTTTAAACATACTCTGGCTAACTTTAAAAAAAAAAATTATTTTTTTATTTTTGAGAGACCGAGTACAAGCGGGGGAGGGGCAGAGAGAGACACACACAGATCTGAAGCAGGCTCCAGGCTCTGAGCTATCAACACAGAGCCCAACCTGGGGCTTGAACCCATGAACCGTGAGATCATGACCTGAGCCAAAGTCATAGGCTTAACCAACTGAGCCACTGAGGCACCCCAATGGCCAGCTTTTATTTATTTTCTTTTTTTCTTTCTTTTTTTTAAATTTTCTTCTTATATAACTTATTGTCAAATTTGTTTCCATACAACAACACCCAGTGCTTATCCCAACAGGTGCCCTCTTCAATGCCCATCACCCATTTTCCTTACCCCCCCCCCCCCCCCCCCTTCTTCTCCGGATTTAAGAGTCTCTTATGGTTTGCCTCCTTCCCTCTCTGTCCCTCCCCCCCCCCACCCCCCCTGGTCTTCTGTTAAGTTTCTCAGGATCCACATATGAGTGAAAACGTATGGTATCTGTCTTTCTCTGCCTGACTTATTTCACTTAGCATAACACTCTCCAGTTGCATCCACATTGCTACAAATTGACCAGCTTTTAAAATAAAGCTAAATACAGGGGTGCCTGAGGTGGCTCAGTCAATAAAGAGTCAGCTAACTCTTTTGGCTCAGGTCATGATCCCAGGGTCATGGGTTTGAACCCCATGTAGGGCTCCACACTGGCTGAGTGTGGAGGCTGCTTAAGATTCTCTTCCTCTGCCCCTCATCCCCACTTGCACACTGAGGTTAAAACTTTAAATAAAAATAAAGCTAAATACAGATCACCACTTTCATCAATGACAATTTTTATATACTTTATAACTCTTATAGGGTTTAAAAGACCTTAAGAACACTATTTAAAGGGATTTACTGAAATACCAACCTTGTAGACAATTTTATTTCAAATTATTTACAAGAATGGTAAAGCATATAATTTTGCCTTCTTTTAGGTTTATTTTTTTAACATGGGTTTTAAGTACCATAATGTACTTAATAAAGCTACCATCGTGCCAAGGTTGTAGGACTCCTGAAAAGGCAAAACTAGCTGAAAAGGCAAAAGCAGGTTTGTTGCTTTTACTAGAAACATCAATTCATAAGCATGGGTCATTAGCAGGTAAGTAGTGCACCCTCTATTGGTGAAGGGTTTCTATGGCTTTAGAAAGCCAACTTGAGCTTACTACAAGGACAGAAATCCTAAATCCAGTTGAGGTTCGTGTGAGTGAGAGGGATGACAAGTGGTGGGTCTTTACTTTCCCAATTAATTTTACAAAGAGTACACAAAACTGAAATCTTCTGAACCAGGACATAACCTAATAGTTCAACAAAAAATGCAAGAAAAACACAGACATTAGGATTCTAATGAAAGACTTTTCATCATATGAACAGGTTTAATGTAACATGGAATGCAAAAGATTAGAACCATTAATAAAATATCCAATTTTCCAACTTAAAAAAAATAATTAAAATAAATAAAATCAAAACAAGATAGTGACCAGAATAATAGTACCATGACAATCACAGTAAATAGAAAAGCTTCCATCAACATTTCAAGGATTTAACAAATGCAGTATGATACTTACTTAAAATATTCCACTCAATTTTGTAATCTTTCATAAAAATGTTACTTAGAAGACATCAATGAAAAGATGAGAAATCAGGTTAGAAATACACAATATGCCAAGATTCGCTCATTCACTGTTAAAAAGTACCTTATATTTGCTCTTAGGTATTTTAAACGAATAATTATATTTCACATATAAGACAGGTGGTACCTTAACTGCATAAGAATTATATAAACTTTCAGATGTACACTTAAATTGTTTTATTTTGAATCCTGTCACATTTTATAATTTTCATTTCTACTTACTGAAAAGGCTAACCAGGTTGTTTGCCAGTTCAGTATTAGGACCAACAAATGTTGGTCTGCACTACATTTAGTTATCTTACCCAATTTCACGTAATATATGGAAAAATGATAACACTCCTAAGTGATTTTTGGTGTTTCTTTGATTGAAACAAAAATATTAATTTTGTGAATGTGATATAGCCTTATTTATGGTATATATATATATTTTTTTTAATGAGCAGTACAGATTGCAGACACATAACTCTATACTACCTATACTCTTAACTACAAAGAAATGAAGCCAAACTTTAGAAAAATACAATGCAAGAAAAGATTCAAGTTAAAAATATATTCCTTTGGTTAAAAATCATCCCCTTTATAAGACTCATTTGTAATCTAAACTCACAGCATGTCCCACAGGCCAAAGTAATCTTCTAAGTGTCATTATACCTGTTGAATTACCATGTTATTTTCAATCCAGTATTTATGGAGGTCACTGGGTTGCAGCAACAAAATATTTTAACTCTAAGAAGAGTATTGCCTTGTTGCATTAGCTCCTTTGACAAATGTCTTTCTTAAAAGATTTTTACTTTAGAAACCTCCGACACATGTAGTTTTCTTCAGATACTGTATATCCAAACTTTTTATAGAAACCAACATTTTGTGGTAGACATTCAAGGGTAATCTTATAACAGTTCAGTTTCTTGCTTAGCAAAGTAAGGGTTGATAACAACCTGCAATTCAAAAAGCAGGGGAAAGCATAGAGCATTTGTTAATGAAAATGCATTTGAGTAACTTAATATAAATGAATAAATATTATATAAATAAAATTTCAAATTTATATTAGAAATGGGTTTAGGTCATGACCTTTCTCACTATATTCATTTAAATATTCAAATTGTAACTGGACAAGCTTTAAATCACCCAAAGCATTTTACTGTTTCAAATATAACTTATCTAAGTTGTCTCTAGCACATTAATAGAACAATACTAAATTCAACCTAAAATTAATGTTAACACTGGGGCACCTGGGTGGCTCAGTCAGTTAGGCCTCCAACTTCAGCTCAGGTCATGATCTCGTGGCTCATGAGTTCAAGACCGGCATTGGGCTCTGTGCTGACAGCTCTTGCACCTGGAACCTGCTTCGGATTCTGTGTGTCTCTCTCTCTTTTTCTGCCCCTCCCCTGCTTGCTCTCTCTCTCAAAAATAAACAAACATTAAAATTAAAAAAAGGATTCATGTTAACACTAAAGACTGTCAACTTTTTAAAAAAATATGGCCAAAATTTTGAATCTTTTTCCTAAATCTATTCAAACTACTTAGGAACAGTCAACATTTCCACATAAAATGAGTAAAAGCTTTGTTCTGTATCATTTTTAAAGCTAATATTTGTGAAAGTATATATCAGATTACTTCTGGATTGCTCTAAATAATATGAAATAGAAACAAAACAAAAAAAGTATACATTTTTCAAATCCTTAAAGAATCCAAACCCCAGTATAAGAATGTGATTCTAATGGCCTTAGGGAGAAAAAACTAGATCTACAAAAATTTACCCAAAGGGTTTTCTCATGTTCGCACAGACTGAAAAGTTGTATCATTTTGAAGACAGAACATCTTGACTGAAGTTAGGAAACTATAAAAGGTATGACATTTAAGTGGACTAGAATATTAGAAATTGGTCTGTTTTGTTCACTGATGTATCCCAAATATCTCAAATAATATCTGGCACATAGCAGGTCCTAACTTATTGAGCAACTTCCTTAAAATTCAGAAGAGATGGTATTAAGCAAGTTAAAAGATTTAGATAGGGACGCCTGGGTGGCTCTCAGTCGGTTAAACGCCTGCCTCTTGATTTCAGCTCACATCATGATCTCACTCTGAGTTCAAGCCCCACATCAGGCTCTGCGCTGAAGTGTGGAGCCTGCTTGGGATTCTCTCTTCTCTGCCCCTCCCCCCCACTCACGCTGTCTCTTGTCTCTCTAAATAAATAAACAAAAAATTTAGATAAATGCATAGAGAATTATACAGGAAAGGCTATTTTAGTATATGTTTCTAAAACTTAAGAGGCTGAGGACATTTCCTTTGTTTTTAAATAAGACTGGGAAATAGGTGAATCACTTGACTCGGCCAAAAGTTTGTTTCCTATTAGTATGAAAATATTAAAAGTCAATAAAAATGTTAGTCTATAAGACAGTATACTCCCAATTTCCTAACTTCATGATAAAACATAAAAATACTTTGTTTCTTCCATTAAATTTAATTTAAACTACAGGGTGAGCTTAATTAAGGACACCTAAAAAGAACTTCAAACAGGAAAACATTTTTTTAACAAATATCTGGGTAAGATACTACTAACTAAAACAGAAAAAGTATCTAATTTAACGAGGGTTACCTTGTTTCTGCCTACTTACAGTTTGCCAAGCTGCTTTCCTCGGCATTCATCACTAACAACAACATCTTCTACTCTTCCTCTCTGAAAATATTTACAGCATTTAAGGGACTAAGCATGTAGTTTTGTTTTTAGCTATATCAACAAGTGACAGAATTCAATGATAACAATATTTTGTAAACTTGGAAGTTCACAGAAACCAAAATGCAACCCTTTTTTACTTATTATAGAGGAAATAATATAATGAACCAATTTGTAGCCTAATCTTGTTTTGTCTATATCGAAAATCTTACCACTCCATTGTTTTAAAGCAGATTTCAGAATCCACAGAACCAAAATGTAATCTTGTCATGTTCCATCATCTTACTCCTTGCTTAATAGCAATTTCTTTCAAACATCCAAATATAATTTACTAATTTCTAGTAAAGAAAGCCCACCAAAATTTGTACCTCAGAATACATTTGAAGTGTTTCTAATTTTCACTGGATTAGCTAGGTTCTCATGAGTCATGAGGAGTGATCAGGAGTTAGAAATGTCACAGAGCAGAATACAGTTGAACAATGTGGTTTGTTTGAACTGTACAGGTGCACTTATGCAGATTTTTTCTAATAAATGCAATACTGTAAATGTATTGTCATTATGATTTAATAACATTTTATTTTCTCTGGGGTGCCTGGGTGGCTCAGTCAGTTAATCATCAGACTCGATCTCAGCTCAGGTCATAATCAAACTCTGTGTCAGGCTCTGGGCTGACAGTGAGGAGCCTGCTTGGAATTTTCTCCCTCCCTCTCTCTCTGCCCCTCCTCTGCTCACATTCATTCTCTCTCGCCTTCAAATAAACTTAAAAAAAAAAAAAAGTAACATTTTTTTCTCTAGCTTGCTTTATAAATAAAAATACTATATATAATATACATAACATAATCAACTGCTTATGTTGTAGGTAACCAGTCAACATTAGTTTTGGGAGTCAAAAGTTACATGCAGATTTTTGGCTGCAGAGTGTCAGCATCCCTAACTCCAATCTTGTTCAAGGGTCAACTATATAATATTCTGAATCTTTTAGTGCTTGGAAATGGATGTGGGAATTTGTGTTACTGTATATACAAAGTATTATTTTGTTTGTTTTTTTAAATAGCATTAGGGATTCTAAACATCACTGCCAAATTTCATGATGCTGACTTGGTTTCCCTATGACTATACCAAATCTGACACCTTACAAAACAATGTTTAGCAAACAATTCAGATAGTTAATACATCTTCCTCCTAACTCTGAGAACACAAGACGAAAATGTTACTAAGTGATGTCTAAGAAGCAAAACTTTTTCCAGGGCAATACAGCTCTCATTTTACATTGAAAAGCAGTGAGAAAATAGATTTGTCTAATGGAAACTCAAAGTTGATTTTGCTAGAAAACATTTGTTCATTTTATTCATAAGCATTAATGTGAACACATACCTTAGCACAGGAATGGATGAATTTATGTTCTATTATCAGAGTTGCTGTAGCCACAATTTGTCCTAAAGTCACATCTTCCACAACTGTAACATAATAGTCCCCAGATTTCTTCATGTGCTCAAAAGATTCTGTGGAAATCGGACAAGTGTTATGTGGTAGACTTTAAACTTTATTAGGTGCCATAAAATTATTAGGATTAGCTGACTCATTATTGAATATTTAAAGTGATTTCACCATGGCAATTTACTTTGTTTTCTAAAGAAAATATTAATTATTATGGGGTGCCTGGGTGGCTCAGTCAGTTAAGCATCTGACTTGATTTCGGCTCAGGTCATGATCTCAGGGTTCGTGCCCTGCGTTGGGCTCTGTGCTGGCAGTGCAGAGCCTGCTTGGGATTGTCTCTCTCCCTCTCTCTGATCCTCCCATGCTTGCTCTCTCTATCTCTCTCTCAAATAAACTTAAAAAAAAGTTTTCAAAGAAAATATTAAAAATGACCAAGTGGTTGAAACATCAGCAATTACTATCAATTAGAATACAGTCCATACATTAAAAAAAATCTGCTAGCAAAGTACAACTATTAACAGCTATTTTAGGTGAGTAACACAATGCAAGTAAATTACAGAGGCTTCCACTTCTGTGACTAATGAATAAAAACTCTAATATGTTTATTACTTTAAATAAGTTTCTTTAACCTTTACACTCAATATTAAAAAAAAAAAACTGCAAACCTCTTATTTGTTTTTAAAAATTTTTAACGTTTTATTTATTTTTGAGAGAGAGAGCATGAGCAGAGGAGGTACAGAGAGGAAGACAGGGAATCCCAAAGCCCAACATGGGGTTTGAACCCTAAACTGTGATATCATGACCTAAGCCAAAGCCGGACACTCCACCAACTGAGCCACACAGGTGCTCAATTTACATGCGCAAATTTTAATTAAAATGTTTACATGGCTCCATTCTGTAATTTTTAGTCTTCTGGCTTCAAAATATTTTGACAGTGATCTGGTGTTTCAGGACTCTGACTTGCTTTAGAAACAGAATCTGGCACACCTGGGTGGCTCAGTTGGTTAAGCATACAACTCTTGGTTTTGGCTCAGGTCCCATCTCCTGGTTTCTCAAGGTCGAGTCCCACATCCGTCTCCATGCTTACAGTGTGGAGCCTGCCTGACATTCTCTCTCCCTCTCTCTCTCTGCCCCTTCCCCGCTCACTCTGTGTGTGTGTGTCTCTCAAAAATAAATAAATATTTAAAAAATTAAAAAAAAAGAATCTTTGTTTGCTTTGAAAGCACCTTGTGAAGTAGCTAAAAAATGTTTCCATACCTAATCATCCCAAAGTCACATGGCAAATAGGAGCAAAGATGGAATACTTTTCTCTCAAATTGATTTTTAGCACTTATCTTGGGTTTCTCATCTAATCAGACATACAGGCAAAGAGGAATTCAGAAATAAAAACTGATCCTAATATTCTCACATACTATTTATTTCCAGTCTCGTTCTAGATAGGGTTCTGGAGTGGGAAGAAGAAATAAATTCAAGGAAAACAGTGAGAATCAGAAAAGAGTGATCTTCATCTTGGGAGGATCAGCTACAGTACAAAAAAAAATTACCTGGTGACAGAAATGAAGAAATTGTAGAAAACAGGAAACGACAGTGTTAGAGCACTGGATGGGATCAGGAAGGTTCTAATCCTTTCTTTATCAGTAACTATCTGTGATCTTATGTCATTTGACCTCTCTGGATTTCCATTCTTTCATATGCATTATAAATTTTTTTTTAATGTGTATTTATTTTTAAGAGAGAGACAGGCTGTGAGCAGGGGAGGGGCAAAGAGAGAGGGAGACACAGAATCCGAAGCAGGCTCCAGGCTCTGAGCCATCAGCACAGAGCCTGATGCAGGGCTAGAAAGAGATCATGACCTGAGCAGAAGTCAGATGCTCAACTGACTGAGTCACCCAGGCACCCCATCTCTCATATGTATTATAAATGCTTATGACACTGGTTGACCTTAAAATTCAATATAAACAAACTAAATAAATTGAGAACATAATGTCTCAATCACTCTTTTTTATTTGGTGATGAGATTTCCATGATTAACCTAACCACATGAAAAATACTATAAGGGGTGCCTGGGTGGCTCAGTCAGTTAGGCAGCCAACTTTGGTTCAGGTCATGATCTTCTGGTCTGTGAGTTTGGGCTCCATGTCGCATTCTGTGCTGACAGCTCAGAGCCTAAAGCCTGCTTAGGATTCTATGTCTCCCTCTTTCTCTGCCTCTCTCCTGCTCATGCTTGGTCTCTCTCTCAAAAATAAACAAACATTAAAAAAAAAAATACAATATAAAACAATCTCTAAAGATGTCACCTAGATTTAATGCTACGATAATTGTCTAAAAGTCAGGTATTTTGTAAAACACGAGAGTTGCTACATTTGGATTCTAGAACAGGTAATCACATTAAACATTTAAATAAGAAAATGGGCATCTGAGTGGCTCAGTTGGTTAAGCATCTGACTCTTGATTTCGGCTCAGGTCATGATCTCACAGTACATGAGTTCAAGCCCCAGGTGATAGCATGATAGCATAGAGCCTGCTTGGGATTCTCTCTTTGTCCCCTCCCCCCGCCTCTCTCTCTCTCAAAATAAATAAACTTTAAAAAATAAGAAAATAGCTAATTATCCTATGAATAATTTCCAACTATTTGAACACAAACACAAGTAGACACTGAACATAGCTCTAAATGAAAAATCTTGTTTCCCTTTATTTTCATTCAGGAAAAAGATGCTGTAGTACTTACTCATAAATTGTTCAGGGTTGACAACTCCGGTTTCAGTCAGCTGACCTAGTACTTTAAAAAAACCTAGTTTTGAAAAACAGATTTCAAGTCATGAGAAGACCAAATGAAAAATCTATCAAAAGCAATGTGTGAAGGTGGTGGGATTATGGGCACTTGTGTTTTCAGAACTTTCTGTAATCATTTTGAAATTAATCATTTTATTATTTAAAAATATTAAACTGAAACCCATTACTCTTTCTATAATCACTACATGAAACAAAGAATAATAGGTTTTACCAAGGATTTTGCCTGGAAAAGGATTTTTTAAGATTTTAGAATCATGCAGACCTTAATAATTCAATATTTATAAAACAAGCAGGTATATTTTTCGATGTAATTTGCATTAAATTTGCTGCAAGGAATGCCAAATTTTCCGAAATACATGCTTTGGCTTTATTTACTTAAACGTGCAAGATTGTCATGGTCAAATATGATATTATTTTTGAATTAAAATATAAATATTGTTGAGACTAAGTTTTAAGGAATACTAATTAATTTCATTAATGTTAAATCAATGTGAACATTTGAGAACTTTGAGAATCTTAACTTCTACACACTCAATAATTAGTCTGACCAAAATTAGTTTCTTCAGATTTCCTACTAAAAAGAAAACTAAAAAGTTGACTTCTTATTACCAAAATTTAAGGAACTCATTTTGGAGAATTTATATTTAAAAAAAAAGAAATATATGTAAACAAAACCTCTGCAACCTTTCCAAGTAAATTATCTCCACCCTCATTTCCCATCCAGCTTCTTAGAGAAGACTCTTCCTTATTGTCATTATAGATGATAATTTTACCTTTATGAAGTCTTTTTAAAGGATTAATTAGGAAGGAGTAGTGTTGTACTTAAGACATTTGAAATATTTCACAGTGATACCTGGTCTTAGCCATTATATATACATATTGGAATTGAGTGTCTCAGTCACTTTAGAAATTAAGTACCAAAAACATCCAAAAATCAAATATTATTTTTTAATATTCTCAGCATCATCATATTTTGTGGAGAAAACAGAATGCTAATTACAGTTGACTCTTGAACAACACAGGTTTGAACTGTGCGGGTCCACTTGTACATAGATTTTTTTCAATAAGTACATTACAGTACCATAAATACATTTTTCTTAATAACATTTTTCTCTATCTTACTTTATTGTGAGAATATAGTATGTAACACATAACATGAAATATGTATTAATCAACTATCTCTGTTATTGGCAAGGCTTCTGGTCAACAGTAGGCTATTAGTAAGTTAAACGTTTGGTGAACCAAAATTTAGACACAGATTTTCAAATGCACAGGGGTCAGTGCCTCTAACCCCCCATGTTGTTCAGGGGCCAACTGTATAATTCTAACCAAGATTTGTAAACCAAGTCCCTACCTCTATTTAAGTCAGCAGTACAAAGGGGCCTCAAAACCAAACCTTCTCCAGGATGTGTTGGGGAAATGGCTGGAGAAAATGTTGCTGTATTCTGGCTCCAGTCCACTTCTTTGAGTAGACTTGGGTCAAACATAGGAGTTTCATCAGGTTTCATCTTTGTAGTAAGGTCTAAAATAAAATTTTAAATGGTAAGGCATTTATTTAATAGGGAATTATGGCTGGTAAGAAAGTCTATTTCTTAATAAAAGTTAATGCAATTAGAAAATTCTTTTAACATATATGCAATATATGTTCTATCCCGAATCTAGCATAAATGCCACAATCACAGATGAACAGAAGACTTATGGTTAACATCAGATAGTAAACAAATGACTAAATTTGTAAGTTTTAAACTTTAAAACCGTGTTTTCTAGCAAGTCTTCTAAAATATTTTTCCTATCGGCTGGTGCTAGCATAGCACTGTGATTAGCTGACTTTTCATGGGCTTTTACTTTTTTTTATTATTGGGCTAAGAGATGGTTGGTCTTACCACTAAGAAAGACTTATTGGCCATACTACTTGGTTTTTTATATGAATCATAAACAGAAGATAATTGATAAACTGGCTTAAATTATTTACTCCACATTCACTGTAGTATTTGGTCTCAGCTAGTAAAGATTCATATTAAGGGTATCTGTTGGATTTTGTTTTCAGACCAGATTTTCTAAGAACCTATAACGTAATTTTCTCAGCTGCAATTAGGAAGCGTGAGAAGAGCCAGTGTTTTTCATACTATTAAAAAATAATCAGTTATAGTATTATCCTCTTGTTTGAACATTCAGAAACTGGTAGATTCTTACTAGGTGTGGTCTAATAAAACAGCGTAAACAACAGATACAAGGACAGAATGAAAAAATTATATAAAACGTAAAAATGGAGGCAGTGGCACGTCTGTGGAACCCAGAGTTGCAAGAACAGAATCTTCGTAACAATTATTAGTAGACGGTAAAGCAACCCCTAACTTTCATTTCTATTCCTTTACCCAGTTAAAAAAACTATTCTATTTGATACTTGCTTCTAGCTTTCCTTTGAAACAAAGATTTTAAAGATATATATCCATGATATTAACATAACAAAAGGAAACAAACAGGAAAAATTAAAGTCTATTTGATGACAATTTTCCCAATAACCTCACTCCAATTATGTTCCCTATTTCCTAAATCATGATATGCTTAAGGGAAATTAGTCTGAACTTTTCCTTAAAGGTGGATTAAACCTCTGCATGTGTAACTGACAACCATACAGGCAATGCTGCACTTACAGTAGAGGCTTTGGGAAGGTAGTGTGGTATAATAACAGAAGTTAACATTTGTTCAGCATTTACAATAGGTCAGACATTATTCAAAGAACCTCACACATTACTAATTCATTTACTTCAACAATCCTACAGGATAGGGATGATTATTATCTCCATTTAAACAGACTAGGAAACGAAGTAACCTGCTCAAGATCACAAAGTTAGTGGAGTCAGGATTTAAACTTAAGATGGAAAAGAGCATGAGCTTTGGAGTCAAGCTGGTGTCCAAATGTCAAATGTGATTATAGCTAATGTATTCAACTCTAACAATCCGTTTACTCATTTGTAAAATGGAGATGAAATTATTAGAAGGACGTGAATTACTATATACAGCACTTAACAGTGCCTGGCATACTGTAATTGCTCAACAAGATATACTTCAGTTAGCAGCTAATTAGAATTCATGTTTATAAATCTTTAATTTTTTTCATCTTTAAATTAATTCATGAGTCAGGCACCGTGCTGGGTACAGACAGGGGCTACAAAAAAGATGACAGGTTATATGTTTATATTAAACTGAAACATTCTTGGATAGAAAAAAAAAAATCATAGTTTATTATGTAGAACACCAAGGGGTTTTTTCCCCCTCAAAAAGGACTTAAATATGTTAAGCTGTAAAAAACAAAACAACTATATCTGGTTCTAAGACTAGTAAGAAAAGGAAATAAATTGTGATGATTAAAATATTAAAACAGTCATTCATATTGGGGCACCTGGGTGGCTCAGTTAAGTGTCTGACTCTTGACCTCAGCTCAGGCCATGATCTCATAGTTTGTGGGATAAGCCTCACATCAGGCTCTGTGCTGTCAGCACAGAGGGATTCTCTCCCCTCCTCTCGCTCTCTGCTCTTCCCCCACATGTTCTCTCTCAAAATAATAAACATTAAACACACACACACGCACACACAATCTAGGGGCGCCTGGAGCGTCGGACTTCAGCTCAAGTAATGATCTCACGGTTGTGGGTTCAAGCCCCACGTGGGGCTCTGTGCTGACAGCTCAGATTCAGAGCCTGGAGCCTGCTTCAGATTCTGAGCCAGCCTCCCTCCCTCCCTTTCTCCCTCTCTCTCTCTGCCCCTCCCCCACTCATGCTCTGTCTCTCTCAGAAATAAACAAACATTTTAAAAAACCACACATTCATATCAAATTTAACAAGCTTACAGTCCACTTGAAACAGATTTTGTATCGGTTAACTTTAATGCATGCATTTTAGTGTTTGTCCCTGGTAATTGGATCCCTGAGGCTTTTGGGTATTCTCTCATCGCAAACATGGGTAACAACATTTTTTCAGGTAGGCAGATAAACAGGCTAAATATTTATCAATAGAGTAAAATGTACACATTAAATACAGAAGCCCAAAAGTGTTAAAAATTTAGTTCCTCAGGGCAACACACTATTTAAACAGTTTGATGTTCATTTTATTTAACATACAGTTGTAATCATGAACTTTAAAGAAAGCTCAAAAGGGAATTTTGATGAACATTAGAACAATTTAAAGTAAGTAGATTACTTTTTCCTATGAAGTTGCCTGAGTTTACAATAAAATGTAGTCTAGAAAACACACAAAATACAGTTAATAATTTCCAAGAGAGAAGGGGGAGAGGAGGTACACAGGAGAATTAGGATTACAAAGCCTTTAACTAATGAATTTTAAACAGTAAATACTAATATTTTCCTGTGCTTTTATTTAACCAGATGGTCCTATTCCCTGAATGATCATAAAAAAATAGTATTGGCTAAAATTTATGAAGTGCTTTGTACCTGTTAACTCATAAAAATACAATGAGAGATCTTTCATTATTATCCCCATTTTACAGACCAAGAAACAGGCACAGTAACTTGCTCAAGATAACAGGGCCAGTAAGGAACAGAGTAAGGATTCAAAACCAGGCAACAGAGCCGGCTTCATAGGCACTGGGCCCCATTGCAGTTGCCCTGGGCCTCACACTTGGTTCTACTCTCTGCTGCCACAGAATTGAAATTCTTAACAATTTTTAAACAAAGAACCCTCTATTTGCATTTTGCACAGGTTACCACAGACTATGCAGCCATTGCTGCATGCCACAGAATTGAAATTCTTAACAATTTTTAAACAAAGAACCCTCTATTTGCATTTTGCACAGGTTACCACAGACTATGCAGCCATTGCTGCATGACTCCAGATTCTGTACCTTTAGTAATGAAGATGCACTAGTGAAGATGAATTCCCTACTTCATTGTACAAGTTAAAAATTTAGTCAAAAGCAACACCTGTAAACTATATTTGGAAAACAAGAGTATTCGACATGTCAACAAAATACATTGAACAAAGCATTCTGGATAGAAATAAGAATCCATTAACTGGGCAATCAGAAATTAACATCAAAATGTCTTGATGAGTTATTTTACAAAATAAAGCCATACTTAAAGTTACTTTCCTTTATCTCACTCCATTCCCATTTAGTAAAATTCTGCTGGTGCCCAATTAATATGCTGGGGAAGTTAAAATAGTATGTGATTTGATTATCAAATTTCAAAAGATTTTTAGAAAGGAATGAAATAGATTTGGTTTACAAAAAATTATTTTAGGATCTTAAGGTGCGCTGAAGTATTGCAAAACTAGGAAATTTCAGTAAATAGAATTGCAGATGTCTGAAGCTGAATCTCATCATCAACACTAGGGTGACTGATTTTAAAAACTAAACCTTAACCCTCCCTAAATATTTCTCCAGAACCTTTCCAATTTAACTGTGAAGTTAGCATGCATTTACAAGGCCCATATAAGCCTAACAGCCCAATAAATGCCTAGTGAATGAATAACAAATGGTATAAGACTTACTCGGTCACAACTCAGAAAATCCAAAAGAAGAAAGTTTCCCAAATTGCCACAAATGATATCACAAAAACGATACACCAAATTCGTTTTTACTAGGATCATCAAGTTCTCGTTCAATTGACTATTCTTTGGGCAATTTCAACAATTTAGTTTCCCAACTTGTACAGCAGACTAAAATACAAGCAGGGAGGAGATGCTGCTAGAAGCAAGCAATTGAGAGCAACAAGTAGTAGACACTGGGAATGAGGATTTTTAAAGTTGATACAAAAATTTAAAAAGCATAATCCAAGGCTAAACCTAAACTGCTTTACACATCTCAAGAGTTCCTGGGTCATCGCTACATTACTTCATGACATGGTGAATGGGGGAAGGGGGAAGTTTTGCTCTTTGAGACTTTAGGGTTTGTCTACATGCACTTCGTAACAATTTCGATACTAATTTGACTAATTTTTTAATCTAAAGAACACTTTATTCGCTGATGATTTTTAACAGACCTTGCCATATTTATCAAGCTATGAAATTATACTTCAGCAGAGAATTTTAAAAAGTATTTTCTGATCGTTTATTTGATCCCTATAATCTGGTACTATTCCCAGGCTACCCATTAGGAAACTGGAGCACGTGGAGCCTCAAGGTAACACTGCAAATGTGTGAAGTGGGACTTAGAATCCTATCTTGTTTTCCCATCTTGAGCTCTAAAACACCATATTCCACAGACTTCAATCTTCACATCATCGTACCAGACAGGTAGCTTTAATTCTAAAAAATATCAGCGAATTCTACCTAAAAGGCTGATCTAAATGATTTCTTGAGACCCATTCTAAGATTTATTCATGAGTGCATAACCTAACAAAACTAATTCCATAATCTCTCGTTTCAATTTTGCACGAAATTTTAAGAGTTCGGTTTACATAAACATCAGTTCCTCCTATAAGGAAAATCATAGTGCTCAGTGTGTCTAGGGGTACGAGCCCCGGGAAAAGACACAAAGGATGTCCTTCCCTTCCGCAGCTGAAGCCCCAGTTTAGTCAGTGCAGGAGGTGATCTTCCGGGCAGAATCAGGTCCTCAAGTGGCTCCCGACCGCCGCGGGGTGCACCTCGGAAAGGAACAGGGAAAAGGGGGATCGGGGCATTCGTGCCCCTTCAAAATTGATGGCAGCAAGGGCTGTGAGCAGTCTCGATCCCCCACGTTAAAACCTGGTGAGCGAAGAGTTAGTTTCGACCCCAGACCCTGTGCCCACCACTGTATGGCTGGACCACTAGCCCTCATCCCTAACCTCTCTCTGACCCAGGCGCGCTCAACTTGCTCCGAACCGCACTCACTCCACCACCACATGTGCACCCACCTGGCGAGGCTAAATGCGCGGCTCCCGGAACAAACACCTCCCACCCGGGCCTAGCTCTCCTCGCCCGGGGACAGCGGTCACACCTGTTTGATAAATGTGAAGGCAGGCCCACGACGGCCCCCTGGACACCAGGCGCGGCCCGGCTCTCGCTCCCCGGCCCCCAGCCTCCCTCACCCGTGGAGGCCTCGCGGTCGGCGCTCCTCTCCAGGCCCGTCGGACTCTCACCCACCCGGGCACACAGTACCGGATCCGGCTTCAGCGCCAGCCCCACCTCCTCCTCCACCTCCCGCGCCACGGTTGCCGTCGCGGCCGCCCCTGCGCGAGCCGCCACCGGGACGTGGCAACGCCGCCAACGCCTCCGCCCCACCCCGGGCCGCTTACGCAGGGCCTCGCGCAGGCGGGCGGAGGTGCTCCGAGGGCGAGGGGCGGGCCGGGGCGGGGCGTGCGGCGGGCTTTCGCACGTGGGGCGCGGCGAGGACCGCCCCCGCGGGGACTCCGCCTCCCGGCGGCGCGGGGGCCCCACCCTGGCTCGCTCCCTGCGGTCATTCCCGCGGCCTCCAGCTCTCGGCTTCTCGGGAAATAACTCTGCTTAGGAGTCAGCGAAGCACCGTAAGTGGTGATAGTGTGGGCCTTTTGCATTCTCGGAACCCGGAGGCTCGGCCTCTTGCCCTCTGCCGTTGCCCCTTGTTGCCCCTTCTCTTAATAGTGCATTTAATTAGGACTTGGGCGACTGGCTAGCAGCTGGAAGCTCCTCGTCCCGTTTTCTGAGTCACCTCCGTGAAGTGAGGCCACTGCAGTCCTTTCAGATCCTTTTTGGATGAACCACAGGGTTAAGACACCGGTTCTCAGCTGTGGCGGTTTCGCCTGCCAGGAGACAGTTGGCGATGTCTGGAGTTTTTCAGCCTGTCTGTGGGAGAGATGTCACTGTTATCTGCCAGAGGGTAGAGACCACCTAGGCTGTTAAACGTAAAATACACAGCAGGGACCCACGACAACATTGGAGAGCTAGTGGAGATGCTGAGGTGGAGAAACCCTGGATTAGAAAAGAAAAAAAAAATGACTTTTGAGTTCCCATTTCCAAAACAGATGTCCTCATTTTACGGGTTAGGGAACTGAGGTTCAGAGAAGTAATTTACCAAAGTCATATAGCTACTGGCACCCCTTCCTTGCCTTATACCATAAATTTCAACTTCTTGGAATTGCAAAGTATTTTATCCTTAATACTGTTTGAAGAACACTGTATGTAGTCTGCTAGAAATGATATTTTCTGCTTATTTGTGAGATTTAAGTTTCAGTGAACACTTTTACTGGTTCATGTATTCTCACACCTTCAAACGTCTGTGTGGCTGATGGCATCCACATTTCTATATCCATCCTTCTTTTTACCGTTTTGCATAGGAAAAATGTATAAGACGTAAAAAGAAACACCACAAATCTTAAACATAGATCCTTGTTTCCTTATCACACTTCTGGCCCTATGTTTTCGATGAATTTCTTCTGAGCAACAAAATGCTGTAAATTTTACAGTTTAGCAAAAAGTATAGCAATCAGTTACACAATTTATCACAGAACACAGTTCTGAGAGGTACCCCAAAAGATCTCCCGCATTTCAGACGTATTCCTCCTTATCCCTTTTGTGCCACAGGAATACGATTTCTCCTTAATAGTCACTCTAGCCAGCACACTCTAGCCTCCTCCTTTGCCTGTTGGTTTCCTTGCAATGAGGTAGCCAGGTGACAATCTCAACTTCTAGTTTAATGGAATCATTGGTGTGTTCTCTAGTGATTTTTATTTATTTTTTATTTTTAAATTATATTTGAGAGAGAGCGAGTGAGCAAGCAAGTGAGGGACAGGGGCAGCGGGAGAGAGAGAGGGAGAGAGAGAGAGAGAGAGAGAGAGAGACAGACTCAAGCAGGTTTCTTGCTCAGCATGGAGTCCAACGCGGGGCTTGATCCCAGGATCCTGGGATCATGACCTGAACAAAAATCAAGAATTGGACGCTCAACTGACTAAGCCACACAGGTGCCCCTATTTTGTTTTTTCAATTGAGATATAACTCATGTATAACATAACAAGGATTTTATATATGTATGTATTGCAAAATGATTACTTCAGTAAGTTCAATTAACATTCCTCACCATACATAGTTACAAATTTGGGTTTTTTTTGTGTGTGATGAGAACTTTTAACATTTACCCTCTTAGCAACTTTCAAATATACAATATTGTTAGCTATAGTCATAATGCCTACGTTGTATCCCCAGGAGTAATTTAACTTATAACTGGAAGTTTGTGCCTTTTGACCCTTTCAGTCATTTTGCTCCCCACCCCCTACCTCTGGCAACTACTAATTTTTTCTCTATATCCATGAATTTATTTGTTTGTTTTGTTAGATAGAACATATAAGTAAGATCATAGAGTATTTGTCTTTATCTTTCTGACTTGTTTCACTTACCGTAATGTATTAAAGCTCCATCTGAGTTGTTGTAAATGACAGGATTCCCTTTTTTATTGTGGAATAATATTCCACTATTTGTATTTGTATTTATATATGTGTGTATATAAACAAACTTCTTTATACATTCATCTAACAATGGACACTTAAATTGTTCCCATGTCTTGGCTATTGTTAGTAATGCTGCTATGAACATGTGGGTGTGTATATCTTTTCTAGCTGGTGGTTTAATTTTCTTTGGATAAATATCCAGAAGTGAAATTGCTGGGCCATATGGTAATTTCTATTTAAATATTTTTGAGGAACATGTTTTCGTTTTTGTTTTGTGTTGTTTAGAACAGTTTTTTTTTAAGTTTTTATTTTCATTCTAGTTAACATACATTGTTATATTGGTTTCAGGTGTACAATATAGTGATGCCACAATTCCATTCACCACCTGGCCCTCATCACAGCAAGTGCGATCCTTAATCCCCACAATCTGTTTAACCCATTGGTTACATAGTTGCAGTGGAACTGATAACCATCAGTGCTTTATAGTTAAGAGTCTGTTTCTTGGTTTGTTTCTTTCTCTCTCTTCCTCCACCCCCATGCTCCTTTGTTTTGTTTCTTAAATTCCACACATGAGGGAAATCAAATGGTATTTCTTTCTTTGACTGACTTATTTTGCTTAACGTTATACTCTCTAGCTCCATCCATATTGTTGTAAATGGCAAAATTTCATTCTTTTTATGGCTGAATAATATTCCATTGTATACATACATCACATCTTCTTTATCCATTTATTAATCGATGGACACTTGGGCTGCTACCGTATCTTGGCTCTTGTAAATAATGCTGCAATGAACATGAGGTGCTATATCTTTTTGAATTAGTATTTTTGTATTCTTTGGGTAAATATCCAGGACTGCAATGGCTGTATTATGGAGTAGTTCTATTTTTAACTTTTTGAGGAACTTTCATACAGTTTTACATAGTGGCTGCACCAGTTTACATTCCCACCAATGGTGCAAGAGGGTTCCTTTTTCTCCACATCCTTACCTGTACCTGTTGTTTCTTCTGTTGTTGATTTTAACCATTCTGACATGTGAGGTGATATCTCGTGGTTTTGATTTGCATTTTCCTGATGGTAAGTGGTGCTGAGCATCTTTTCATGTGTCTATTAGCCATCTGGATGTCTTCTTTGGAGAACTGTCTGTTCATGTCTTCTGCCCATATTTTACATGGATTATTTGTTTTTTGGTGTTGAGTTGTATAAGTTCTTTA
Organism: Panthera uncia; assembly: GCF_023721935.1. NCBI lineage: Eukaryota > Metazoa > Chordata > Mammalia > Carnivora > Felidae > Panthera > Panthera uncia. The sequence continues at coordinate 45,763,441 of NW_026057582.1, read as the reverse complement.
TATATTTGGATACTAGCCCTTTATTGGATATGTCATTTGTAAATATCTTCTCCCACTCAGTAAGTTGCCTTTTAGTTTTATTGATTGTTTCTTTCACTGTGCAGAAGCTTTTTATTTTGATGTAGTCCCAATAGTTTATTTTTGCTTTTGTTTCCCTTGCCTCAGGGGATCTGTTTAGGAAAAAGTTGCTACAGATGATGTCAAAGAGGCTACTGCCTGTATTCTAGGATTTTTATGGTTTCAGATCTCACATTTAGGCCATCAATCCATTTTGAATTGATTTTTGTATATAGTATTAGAAAGCGGTGCAGATTCTTTCTTTGGCATGTTGCTGTCCAGTTTTCCCAACACCACTTGTTGAAGAGACTGTCTTTTTTCCTATTAGATATTCTTCCCTGCTTTGTCAAAGATTAATTGACCATATGATTGTGGGTTTACTTCTGGATTTTCTATTCTGTTCCACTGATCTTTGTGTCTCTTTTTGCATCAGTACCATACTGTTTTGACTACTCCATCTTTGTAATATAACTTGAAGTCCAGAATTGTGATGTCTCCAGCTTTACTTTTCCTTTTCAAGATTGCTTTGGCTGGCTGGGTCTTTTGTGGTTCCACACAAATTTTAGGATTATTCTAGTTCTGTGAAAAATGCTGTTAGTATTTTGCTAGGGATTGCATTAAATATGTAGATTGCTTTGGGTAGTATGGACATTTTAACCACATTTGTTCTTCTAATCCATAAGCTTGAAATGTCTTTCCATTTCTTTGTGTTGTCTTCCATTTCTTTCATCAGTGTTTTGTAGTTTTCAGAGTACAGGTCTTTCACCTCTTTGGTTAGTTTTATTCCTAGATATCTCATTAGTTTTGGTACAATTGTAAATGGGACTGTTTTCTCTTAAAAAAAATTTTTTTTTAATTAAGTAGGCTCCATGCCCAATGTGGGGCTTGAATTCATGACTCTGAGGTTAAGAGTCACATGCTTTACTGCCAGAGCCAGCCAGGCACCCCTAAATGGATTGTTTTCTTAATATCACTTTCTGCTGGCTCATTATTGGTATATAGAAATGCAACCAATTTCTGTACATTGATTTTTGCATCGTGTGACTTTACTGAATTTATTTATCAGTTCTAGGAGGTTTTTGGTGGAGTCTTTTGGGTTTTCTATATATAGTAGTATCATGTCATTTGCAAGTAGTGGAAGTTTCACTTCTTCCTTTCCAATTTGGATGCTTTTTATTCCTTTGTCTTGTCTGATTGCTATGGCTAGGACTTCCAGTAATGTGTTAAATAGAAGTGGTGAAAGTGGACATCCTTGTCTTGTTCCTGACCTTATGGGAAAAGCTCTTATTTTTTCACCCTTGGGTATAATGTTATCTATGGGTTTTTCATATATTGCCTTTATTATGTATAATAATAAACATATAACATATGTTATATATGTTCCCTCTAAATCTACTTTGTTGAGGGTTTTTATCATGAATGGATGTGGCACTTGTCAAATGCTTTTTCTGCATCTATTCAAATGATTGTATGGTTCTTGTCCTTTCTCTTACGTGATGTATCACATTGATGTGCAAATATTGAGCCACTCTTTCCCAAGAATAAATCTCACTTGATTGTGATGAAAGATTTTTTTAAATGTATTCTTGGATTCAGTTTGCTGTTATTTTGTTGAGCATTTTTGCATCTATGTTCATCAGAGATATTGGCCTATAGTTCTTTTTTTTTTGGGGGGGGGGG
>NW_026057582.1:45685970-45761694 GCF_023721935.1 Panthera uncia | reverse complement strand
GTCTTTATCTGGTTTTGGTATCAGGGTAACACTGGCCTCATAGAATGAATTTGGAAATTTTCCTTCCTTTTCTATTTTTTGCAATAGTCTGAGAAGAAGAGATATTAACTCCTCTTTAAGTGTTTGATAGAGGGGTGCCTGGGTGGCTCAGTCAGTTAAGTGTCCAGCTCAGGTCATGATCTCATGGTTGTGAGATTGAGCCTCGTGTTGGGCTTCACACTGGGCATGGAGCATGCTTAGGATTCTCTTTCTCCCTCTCTCTCTGCCCCTCCCTTCCTCTCAAAATTAATTAATTAATTAAAAAATAGGAGAGGATGCTTGAGATGGTGGCATAAGAGGACGCTTGCTCACTTTGTCCTGCTGATCACTTAGATTCCACCCACATCTGCCTAAACAACCCAGAAAACCACCAGAAGACTAACAAAACGGACTCTCTGGAGCCAAGTGTAGACGAGAGGCCCACGGAAGAGAGTAGGAAGGTCAGAGAGGTGGTGTGTGCTACCTGGACTGGTGGGAGGGAGCTGGGGCAGTGGAGGAGCAGCCCGCCCGGCAAGGCAGAGCCCCCGAGTCTGGCTTGCAAAAGCAGAGGGGCTGGAAGGAGTGAGTTCTGACAGCCAGCGGGACTTAACATCTGGAATGTTATAAGTCAACAGCTCTAGTCAGAGAGTGGGAGGGCGAGAGGACACCGGGAGGGAGAGGTGTTGAGCTCCGGACGACAGAGCTCAGCTCAGCAGGGGAACAAAGGCGCTGGCCAGCGCCATCTCCCTCTCCCATCCCCCAGCCGAAACCCCAAAGGGAACCAGTTCACCTCACCGAACTTGCTTGCACCATGCAAACACCCAATGCTGTGCTTCTGTGGATCCATCCCTCCAATGGGTCTGCCTCCCTCCTGGTGCCACAGGGCCCCTCCCACAGGGGACCACCAATGGCAAAGCGAGCCAAGCCTGCCCCTCCCACCCCCATGCACCTTGCAGATCCACTCCAGCTAATACACCAGATCCCATCAAAGCAGCACCACAAGCCTGGCAGTGTGCAAGTAGCCCAGACAGGGGCCACACCACTCCACAGTGAGTCCTGCCCCTGGGAGAGGGGAAGATAAGGTTCACACCAGTCTGACTGTGGCCCCAGCCATGGGCTGGGAACAGACATCGGTCTGACTGTGGCCCCGCCCACCAACTCAAGTTACTCCGGACAGCACAGGGGAAGTGCCCTGCAGTTCTGCGCCACTCCAGGGACTATCCGAAATGATAAAATGGAAGAATTCTCCTCAAAAGAAACTCCAGGAAGTAGCGACAGCTAACGAATTGATCAAAAACGATTTAAGCAATATAACAAAACATGAATTTAAAACAATAGTCATAAAATTAATCACTGGACTTGAAAAAAGTATAGAGGACAGCAAAGAATCTATTGCTACAGAGATCAAGGGACTAAGAAACAGGAGGCTTTCTGGTTGCGGAGTCTAGGGAAGATGCACAGAAATGGCACCTCGAAAGAGGAAAGAAAAGAAAGAAGAACAGGTCATGAGCCTTGGACCTCAGGTAGCTGAAGGAGAAAATGTGTTTGGCGTGTGTCACATCTTTGCATCCTTCAGTGACACTTTTGTCCATGTCACTGATCTTTCTGGCAAGGAAACCATCTGCCATGTGACTGGTGGGATGAAGATGAAGGCTGACTGAGATGAGGCCTCTCCCTACGCTGCCATGTTGGCTGCCCAGGATGTAGCCCAGAGGTGCAAGGAGCTGGGCATCACCACTGTCCACATCAAACTCCGGGCCACAGGAGGAAATAGAACCAAGACCCCCAGACCTGGGGCCCAGTAGGCCCTCAGAGCCCTTGCCTGCTCAGGAATGAAGATTGGGTGGATTGAGGATGTCACCCCCATCCCTTCCGATAACAACCGCAGGAAGGGGGGTCCCCGTGGTCGCCGTCTGTGAACAAGATTCCTCAAATTATTGTTTTCTGGTAATAAACTGCCTTTGTGTAAGCTAAAAAAAAAAAAAAAAAAAAAAGGAAAAGAAACAGGAGGAGCTAAAAAATGCTATAAATGAGGTGCAAAATAAAATGGAGGTGACCGCAGCTCCCACTGAAAAGGCAGAGGAGAGAATAGGTGAATTAGAAGATAAAATTATGGAAAAAGAGGAAGCTGAGAAAAAGAGAGATAAAAAAATCCAGGAGTATGAGGGGAGAATTAGAGAACTAAGTGATGCAATCAAACACAACAATATCCGTGTAATAGGAATTCCAGAAGAGGAACAGAGAGAGAAAGGGGCTGAAGGTGTACTTGTACAAATCATAGCTGAGAACTTCCCTGATCTGGGGAAGGAAAACGGCATTGAAATCCAAGAGGCACAGAGAACTCCCTTCACACGTAACTTGAATTGATCTTCTGCATGACATATCATAGTGAAACTGTGATACAAGCATAAAGAGAAATACAAAATACAAGCATAAAGAGAAAATTCTGAGAGCAGCTAGGGATAAACATACTCTAGCTCTATATAAAGGGAGACCAATAAGACTAGTGACAGACCTATCTACTGAAACTTGGCAGGCCAGAAAGGAATGGCAGGAAATCTTCAATGTGATGAACAGAAAAAATATGCAGCTGAGAATCCTTTATCCAGCAAGTCTGTCATTCAGAAGAGAAGGAGATATAAAGGTGTTCCCAAACAAACAAAAACTGAAGGAATTCATCACCACTAAACCAGCCCTACAAGAGATCCTAAGGGAGATTCTGTGAGTGAAATGTTGCAAGGACCACAAAGTACCAGAGACATCACTACAAGCATGAAACTTACAGACATCACAATGACTTTAAACCCATATCTTTCAATAATAACACTAAATGTAAATGAGCTAAATCCTCCAACCAAAAGACATAGGGTATCAGAATGGATAAAAAAAAAAACAAGACCCATCTATTTGCGGTCTACAAGAGACTCACTTTAGACCTGAGGACACCTTCAGATTGAAAGTGAGGGGATGGAGAACTATCTATCATGCTACTGGAAGTCAAAAGAAAGCTGGAGTAGCCATACTATATCAGACAAACTAGACTTTAAATTAAAGGTTGTAACAAGAGATGAAGAAGGGCATTATATAATAATTACAGAGTCTATCCATCAGGAAAAGCTAACAATTATAAATGTCTAGCCACCAAATTCAGAGGCACCCAAATATAGAAAATAATCACAAACATAAGCAATCTTATTGATAAGAATGTGGTAACTTCAGGGAACTTTAATACCCCACTTACAATAATGGCTAGATCATCTAGACACAGGATCAATAAAGAAACAAGGGCCCTGAATAATACATTGTATCAGATGGACTTGACAGATGTATTTAGAACTCTGCATCCCACTTTCTTCTCGAGTGCACCTGGAACATTCTCCAAGATAGATCACATACTGGGTCACAAAACAGCCCTTCATAAGTATACAAAAATTGAGATCATACCATGCATACTTTCAGACCACAATGCCATGAAGCTTGAAATCAACCACAGGAAAAAGTCTGGAAAACCTCCAAAACCATGGAGGTTAAAGAACACCCTACTAAAGAATGAATGGGTCCACCAGGCAATTAGAGAAGAAATTAAACAATATATGGAAACAAATGAAAATGAAAATACAACAATCCAAACGCTTTGGGATGCAGCAAAGGCAGTCCTGAGAGGAAAATACATTGCAATCAAGGCCTATCTCAAGAAACAAGAAAAATCCCAAATACAAAATTTAACAGCACACCTAAAGGAAATAAAAGCAGAAAAGCAAAGACACACCAAACCCAGCAGAAGAAGAGAAATAATAAAGATCAGAGCAGAAATAAACAATATAGAATCTAAAAAAACTGTAGAGCAGATCAATGAAACCAAGAGTTGGTTTTTTGAAAAAATATACAAAATTGATAAACCTCTAGCCAGGCTTCTCAAAAAGAAAAGGGAGATGACCCAAATAGATAAAATCATGAATGAAAATGGAATTATTACAACCAATCCCTCAGAGATACAAACAATTATCAGGGAATACTATGAAAAATTATATGCCAACAAATTTGACAACCTGGAAGAAATGGACAAATTCCTACATACCCACACACTTCCAAAACTCAATCAGGAGGAAATAGAAAGCTTGAACAGACCCATAACCAGTGAGGAAATTGAATCAGTTATCAAAAATCTCCCAACAAATAAGAGTCCAGACCAGATGGCTTCCCAGGGGAGTTCTACCAGACGTTTAAAGCAGAGATAATACCTATCCTTCTCAAGCTATTCCAAAAAATAGAAAGGGAAGGAAAACTTCCAGACTCATTCTATGAAGCCAGTATTACTTTGATTCCTAAACCAGACAGAGACCAGTAAAAAAAGAGAACTACAGGCCAATATCCCTGATGAATATGGATGCAAAAATTCTCAATAAGATAGTAGCAAATCGAATTCAACAGCATATAAAAAATTATTCACCAGGATCAAGGGGGATTCATTCCTGGGCTGCAGGGCTGGTTCAACATTTGCAAATCAATCAATGTGATACAACACATTAATAAAAGAAAAGAACCATATGATCCTGTCAATCGATGCAGAAAAAGCATTTGACAAAATTCAGCATCCTTTCTTAATAAAAACTCTAGAGAAAGTTGGGATAGAAGGAACATACTTAAACATCATAAAATCCATTTATGAAAAGCCCACAGCTAACATCATCCTCAATGGGGAGAAACTGAGAGCTTTCCCCCTGAGATCAGGAACACGACAGGGATGTCCACTCTCACCGCTATTGTTTAACATAGTGTTGGAGGTTCTAGCATCAGCAATCAGACGACAAAAGGAAATCAAAGGCATCAAAATTGGCAAAGATGAAGTTAAGCTTTCACTTTTTGCAGATGACATGATATTATACATGGAAAACCCTATAGACTCCACCAAAAGTATGCTGGAACTGTTACATGAATTCAGCAAAGTCTCAGGATACAAAATCAATGTACAGAAATCAGTTGCATTCTTATAGACTAATAATGAAGCAACAGAAAGACAAAGAAACTGATCCATTCACAATTGCACCAAGAAGCATAAAATACCTAGGAATAAGCCTAACCAAAGATGTAAAAGATCTGTATGCTGAAAACTATAGAAAGCTTATGAAGGAAATTGAAGATATAAAGAAATGGAAAAACATTCCGTGCTCATGGGTTGGAAGAATGAATATTGTTAAAATGTCAATACTACCCAAAGTTATCTACACATTCAATGCAATCCCAATCAAAATGGCACCAGCAGTCTTCTTGAAGCTAGAACAAGCAATCCTAAAATTTGTATGGAACCACAAAAGGCCCTGAATAGCCAAAGAAATATTGAAGAAGAAGACCAAAACAGGAAGCTTCATAATCCCAGACTTTAGCCTCTACTACAAAGCTGTAATCATCAAGACAGCATGGCATTGGCATGAAAACAGACACATAGACCAATGGAATAGAATAGAAACTCAGAATTAGACCCACAAAAGTATGGCCAACTAATCTGTGACAAAGCAGGAAGAATATCCAATGGAAAAAAGACAGTCTCTTTAAATTTTTTTTTTTAATGTTTTATTTATTTTTGAGACAGAGAGAGAGCATGAACAGGGGAGGGTCAGCGAGAGGGAGACACAGAATCTGAAATAGGCTCCAGGCTCTGAGCTGTCAGCACAGAGCCCGATGGGGGGCTCGAACTCACGGACCGCGAGATCATGACCTGAGCCGAAGTCGGCCGCCCAACCGACTGAGCCACCCAGGCGCCCCAGACAGTCTCTTTAACAAATGGTGCTGGGAGAACTGGACAGCAACATGCAGAAGCATGAAACTAGACCACTTTCTTACACCATTCACAAAAATAAACTCAAAATGGATAAAGGACCTGAATGTGAGACAGGAATCCATCAAAACACTAGAGGAGAAAGCAGGAAAAAAAACCTCTCTGACCTCCGCCACAGCAATTTCTTACTTGACACATCCCCAAAGGCAAGGGAATTAAAAGCAAAAGTGAACTATTGGGACCTAATGAAGATAAAAAGCTTCTGCACTGCAAAGGAAACAATTAACAAAACTAAAAGGCAACCAACAGAATGAGAAAAGATATTTGCAAATGACATATCGGACAAAGGGCTAGTATCCAAAATCTATAAAGAGCTCACCAAACTCCACACTTGAAAAACAAATAATCCAGTGAAGAAATGGGCAGTAAACTGAATATGAATAGAAAAATGAATAGACACTTCTCTAAAGAAGACATCCAGATGGCCAACAGGCACATGAAAAGTGCTCAACGTCGCTCCTCATCAGGGAAATCCAAATCAAAACCACACTGAGATACTACCTCACGCCAGTCAGAGTGGCTAAAATGAACAAATCAGATGCTGGTGAGGTTGTGGAGAAACGGGAACCCTCTTGCACTGTTGGTGGGAATGCAAATGGTGCAGCCGCTCTGGAAAACAGTGTGGAGGTTCCTCAAAAAATTAAAAATAGACCTACCCTATGACCCAGCAGTAGCACTGCTAGGAATTTACCCAAGGGATACAGGAGTACTGATGTATAGGGGCACTTGTACCCCAATGTTTATAGCAGCACTCTCAACAATAGCCAAATTATGGAAAGAGCCTAAATGTCCATCAGCCGATGAATGGATAAAGAAATTGTGGTTTATACACACAATGGAATACTACATGGCAATGAGAAAGAATGAAATGTGGCCTTTTGTAGCAACGCGGATGGAGCTGGAGAGTGTTACACTAAGTGAAATAAGCCATACAGAGAAAGACAGATACCGTATGTTTTTACTCTTATGTGGATCCTGAGAAACTTAACAGAAGACCATGAGGGAGGGGAAGGAAAAAAAAAAAGGTTAGAGAGGGAGGGAGCCAAAACATAAGAGACCCTTAAAAACTGAGAACAAGGGCGCCTGGGTGGCTCAGTCGGTTAAGCGGCCGACTTCGGCTCAGGTCATGATCTCGCGGTCCGTGAGTTCGAGCCCCGTGTCAGGCTCTGTGCTGACAGCTCAGAGCCTGGAGCCTGTTTCAGATTCTGTGTTTCCCTCTCCTTGGCCCTCCTCCATTCATGCTCTGTCTCTCTCTGTCTCAAAAATAAATAAACGTTAAAAAAAATTAAAAAACAAAACAGAACAAACAGGGTTGATGGTGGAGGGAGGGGAGGGTGGGTGATGGGTATTGAGGAGGGCACCTGTTGGGATGAGCACTGGGTCTTGTATGGAAACGAATTTGACAATAAATTTCATATTTAAAAAAATAATAATAAAAGAAAATAAGCTGATGCTTTGCCTAGGTATCTAGATCTGACTTGTAATTCTAACTGTAACCTGAGCAACCCTGGAAAAGTTATCTTGCCTCTCTGAGTCTCGGGTTCCTCTTCTGTAAAATAGAATACATAAAACCTCTTTCAGGGACAGTTGGAAAAAATAAATATGATAATAAATAAATAAATAAATAAATAAATAAATAAATATTTGGTAGGATTTGAAGCCATCTGGTCCTGAACTTTTTTTTGTTGGGAATTTTTTGATTACTGATTTAACTTCATTGATGGAAACTGGTCTGTTCAAATTTCCTATTTCTTCCTCATTACATATTGGGAGGTTTTGGGGAATTTATTTATTTCTTCTAGATGTCTAGTTTGTTGACATGTAAACTTCCCTCTTAGAATTGCTTTTGCTGCATCCCAAGGGTTATGACCCATTGTGTATTCATTTTTGTATCCATGTACCTTGTTTTAAATTTTTTTTAATGTTTTATTTATTCTTGAGAGAGAGACAGAGAGAGAGAGAGAGAGAGAGAGAAGGAGCATGGGCAAGGGAGGGGCACAGTGAAAGAGGGACACAGAATCCAAAGCAGACTCCAGGCTCTGAGCTATCAGCACAGAGCCTGATGTGAGGCTTGAACTCATGAGCCGTGAAATCATGACCTGAGCCGAAGTTGGATGCTCAACCGACTGAGGCACCCAGGGGCCCCAGTATCCATGTACTTTTTAATTTCTGCTTTTATTTCTGGTTGATGCATTCATTGTTTAGTAGCATGTTATTTAACCTCCATGTATTTGTGGTCTTCCAGATATTTTCTTGTGGTTGACTTCTATTCATTATGGTCAGAAAAGATGCATGGATGATTTTAATCTTTTTGAAATCGTTGAAGCTTGTTTTGTGGGCTATTGTGTGATCTGTTCTGGAGAATGTTCTATGTGCACTTGAAAAGAATGTGTATTCTGGAGTTTTAGGATGGAATGTTCTGTTCCAGTGTGTCATTCAAAGCCATTGTTTCCTTATTGATTTTCTGTTTAGATGATCTGTCCATTGATGTAAGTAGGGTGTTAACGTCCCCTACCATTATTGTGTTATTATCAGATTAGTTCCTTTATGTTTGTTATTAACAGTCTTATGTATATGGGTGCCTCTGTGTTGGGTGCATAAATATTTACAATTGTCATATCTTCCTGTAGGATTGTCCCCTTTATTATTATATAGTGTCCTTCTTTGTCTCTTGTTATTGTGTTTGTTTTAAAGTCTAGTTTGTCTGATATAAGTATTGCTATACTGGCTTTCTTTTGACAACTGTTTGCATGTTAGATGTTTCTTCATCCCCTCACTTTGAATTTGCAGGTGTCTTTAGGACTAAAATGAGTCTCTTGTAGGCAGTATATGGATGGGTCTTGTTTTTTTATCCATCTGTCACCGTATGTCTTTTGAGTGGAGCATTTAGTCCATTTACATTTGAAGTAATTATTGATAGATATGTATTTATTGCCATTTTATTTCTTGTTTTATGGCTGTTTCTGAAGATTTTCTCTGATCCTTTCTGGTCTTTCTCTTTTTCCTGGTTTACTGTTTGTTTGTGATACATTTGGATTTCTTTCTCTTTATTCTTTGCATATTTTAGTGGCTTTTGACATATGATTACCATTAGGTTTGTATATAACCTCTTTTGTATATAGCAGTCTACATTAAGTTGATGGTCATTTAAGTTTGAACCCATTCTTACTCCTCTTCTCCCTACGTTTTAGGTATATGGTGTCATATATTACATCTTTTTATTTTGTGAGTACCTTGACTGATATTTTATAAAAATATTCATTTTTACTGTGTTTGTGTTTCTTTCCTTTGTACTGTCATTTTTGGTCTCTACTTGAAGGGTGTCTTTAATAGTTCTTGCCAGGCTGCTTGTGGCTTGGAAGGTGTCTGCTGAAAAGTCCTCTGATAGCCTATGGGGTTTCCCTTGTATGTAACTATCTCCTTTTGTCTTTCTGCTTTAATAATTTTTTCTTTATCAGTATATTTTGCCACTTTAATTATAATATGATTTGGTGTGGATCTGCTTTTGTTAATTTCGTTGAGGGTTCTCTGTGCCTCCTGGTATATCTTTGTGCCTCCTGGATCTATATATGTATTTCCTTTCCCAGGTTAGGACAGTTTTCAGCTATTATTTCTTCAAATAAATTTTCTGCCCCCCTTTTCTCTCTCTTCTTCTTCTGGTACTCCTCTAATGTGAATGTTATTAAATTTGATGGAATCACTGAGTTCCCTAAGTCTATTCTCATTTTGCATTATTCTTTTCTCTTTCTTTTGTTCAGCTTGATTAGCTTCCATTACTCTGTTTTCTAGGTCACTATTTTGTTCTTCTGCCTCTTTCATCCTGCTGTTAATACTGTCAAGCATGTTTCACATGTCATTTATTGAGCCCTTTCCTCTGCTATGTTATTCCTTACTTATTGTATATTCTTGGCTCCTTTTTCATAAATTGACCATATATGCATGGGTTTATTTCTGGGCTCTGTTCTATTTCACTGATTTATGTAGCTGTGTTTATGCCAATACCATACCGTTTTCGTTATTATAGCTTTGTAATATAGTTTGAAATCAGGAAGTGTGATGCCCGCAGAATTATTCCTCTTTCTCAGAGTTGCTTTGGCTATTTGGGATCTTTTGTGGTTCTGTTACAAATTTTAGAATTGTTTTTTCCATTTCTGTGAAAAAATGCCATTGGAATTTTGATAAGGATTGCATTGAATCTGTAGATTACTTTGGGTAGAATGGACATTTTAACAATATTAATTCTTCTAGTCCATGAGCATGGAATATCTTTCCATTTGTGACTTCAATTTATTTCATCAATGTCTTAGAGTAGGCATTTTATTCTTTTGAAACAATTGTAAATGGAACTGTATTCTTAATTTCTCTCTTTCAGATAGTTTGTTATTAGTGTATAGAGACTCAACTCATTTTTGTATATTGATTTTGTATGCTACAACTTATTATTCTAATGAGGGTTTTTTTTTGGTGAAGTTTTTAGGGTTTTCTATATATAGTATCATGTCATCTGCATGTAGAGACAGTTTACTTTCGGATTTGGATGATTTTTATTACTTTATCTTGCATCATTGCTCTAGCTAGGACTCCCAGTACTATTTTAAATAAAAGTGGTGAGGGTAGACATCCTTGTCTTGTTCCTGATCTTATAAGAAAAGCTTTCAGTTTTTCACAATTAAGTATGATGTTAGCTGTGGGCTCATTGTATATTGTCTTTAGTATGTTTAGGTATTTTCTCTCTGTACTCTGTTGAGAGTTTTTATCATGAATGGATGTTGTGTTTTGTCAAATGCTTTTGCTGCATCCTTTTAATGTATTGTTGAATTCAGTTTGCTAATATTTTGTTGAGGATTTTTACATCTGTGTTCATCAGGGATATTAGTCTGTATTTTCCTTTTGTTTTAGTGCCTTTATCTGGTTTTGATATTTAATGCTGGCCTCATAAAATAAGTTCGGAAGTGTTCCCTCCTCTTCAGTTTTTTGGAAGAGTTTGAGAAGGATTTGTATTAATTCTTTAAACATTTGATAGAATTCACTAGGGAAGCCATCTGGACTTTTGTTTGTTGGCGGTTTCTGATTACTGATTCAATCTCCTTACTAGTAATTAGTCTGTTCAGATTTTCTCTTTTTTCATGATTCAGTCTTTGTAGGTTGAATGTTTGTAGGAATGTATTCATTTCTTCTACATTGTCTAGTTTGTTGGTATGAAGTTGTTCATGATACTCTCTTATTTGTATTTCCATTGTGTCAATTGTGACATCTCTTTAATATCTGATTTTATTTTGAGTTTTCTCTCTGTTTTTTCCTTGGTGAGTCTAGCTAAATGTTTATCTTTTCAAAAACCAGCTCTTGGTTTCATTGATCTTTTCTAGTGATTTTTTTAGTCTCTGCTTCATTTATTTCTGCTCTGATATTTGTTAGTTCCTTCCCTCTACTAACTTTGAGCTTAATTCTTTTTTTAGTTTCATAAGGTATAAAGTTGGGTGGTTTATTTGAGATATTTCTTATTTCTTAATATAGGTATTTATCACTGTGAACTTCCCTCTTAAAACTACTTTTGCTGCATCCTATAAATTTTGGTATGTTATATTCTCATTTTCATTTGTCTCAAAATTTGATTTCTATTTTTATTTCTTTTTTGATCTATTGGTTGTTTGATAGCGTGTTGTTTAATCTCCACATAACTTGTCAGTTTTCCAGTTTTCTTCTTGTGATTGTTTTCTAGTTTCATACCATTGTGTTTAGGAAAAAATGCTTGATATTATTTCAGTCTTTTAAATTTATTAAGATTTATTTTGTGATCTACCCTGGAGAATGTCCCATGTGTGCTTGGGAAAAATGTTTATTCTGCTGCTTTTGGATGGAATGTTCTCTAAATGTCTGTTAAGACCACCTGGTCTAACATGTTGTTTAAGTCCTATGTTTCTTTATTGATTTTCTGTCTGGATGATCTATCCAATGATGACAGTGAGGTATTGAAGTCTCCTACTATTATTGGATTGCTGTTTATTTCTCCTTTTAGGTCTGTTAATATTTGCTTTGTATATTTAGGTGCTTCTATGTTGGGTGTATGTAAATTTACAAATGTTCTGTCATCTTACTGGATTGACCCTTTTATCATTAGAAAATTTTTTAATCATAAAAACCATAAAAAAAATTTTTAATGTCTATTTATTTTTGTGAGAGAGATAGCAGGGGAGGCCAGAGAGAGAGAGGGAGACACAGAATCCAAAGCAGGCTCCAGGCTCTGAGCTGTCAGCACAGAGCCCAAACCAGGGCTCAAACTCATGAATCACGAGATCATGACCTGAGCTGAAGTCAGATGTTTAACCAATTGAGCCACCCAGGTGCCCCTATATAATTAACTTCTTTGTCTCTTATTACAGGTTTGTCTTAAAGTCTATTTTTTCCTCATACAAGTATAGCTACTTTAGCTGTCATTTGATTTCCATTTGCATACACTGTCTTTTCCCATACCTTCCCTTCCCTGTGTGTGTTCTTAAAGTTGAAATGAGTCTCTTATAGGCAGCATATAGTTGGGATATTTATATATTTAAAATCTCTTCAGCCACTCTGTGTCTTTTAATAGGAGAATTTAGTCCATTTACGTTTAAAGTAATTATTGATAGGTATGGACTTACTGCCATTGTGTTCATCGTTTTCTAATTCCTTTGTTCCTTTTTCTTTTGTTCTCTTCGTTTGTGATTGGATGATTTTCTGTATTGGTATGCTTACATTCCTTTTCCTTTATCTTTTATGAATCTAGTATAGGTTTTGCTTTGTGGTTACAGCATGGCTTACATAAAACATATTTATAACTGTCTATTTTAAGTTGATAATAACTTAAAATTTTTAAAAAAAATATTTATTTATTTTTGAGAGACAGAAAGAGAACACAAGCCAGGGAAGAGTAGAGAGAGAGAGAGAGAGGCCCAGAATTCAAAGCAGGCTCCAGGCTCTGAGCTGTCAGCACAGAGCCCAATGCAGGGCTTGAACCCACAAACCACAGTGAAATCATGACCTGACCTGAAGTTGGATGCCTAATTGAGTGAGCTACCCAAGAGCCTCAAGTTGAGAACAACTCTTAAGTCCAACTTAATTATAAAGCTCTACATTTTTACTGCCCCCCTTTTATGTTTTTGATTTAACAATTTGTATTCTTTGTCTGTGTATCCATTAACAAATCATTGTAGTTATAGTTATTTTTCACTACTTTTGTCTTTTAACCTTCATACTAGTTTTATAAATGATTAACCTACCACCATTACATTAAATTATTGTGAACTTAACCATATATTTACCTTTACCAATGAAATTTATACTCTCATATGTTTTCCTGTTACTAATTAGCCCCCTTTCATTTCAGCTTAAAGAAATTCCTTTAACATTTCTTGTGGATTCGGTGTAATGGTGCTGAACTCCTCCAGCTTTTGCTTGTCTGGAAAACTCTTTTTCTTTCCTTCAATTTTGAAGGATTTTTTTTTTTTTTGCCAGGTAGAGTATTTTTGGTTGGCAGATTTTTTCTTTCAGCTCAGCAAATATGTCATGCCACTCCTTTCTGACTTGCAAGAATTTGTTGAAAAAATTTGTTGATAGTCTTATGGGTGTTTCCTTATACATAACAAGTTGTCTTTCTCTTGCTGTTTTTAATATTTTGTCCTTGTCTTTAACTTTTGATAATTTAATTATACTGTGTCTTGGTGTGGGTCTCTTTGAATTCATCTTCTTTCGAATTTCCTGGATCTGGATGTCTGTTTCCTTTCTCAGGTTAGGGAAGTTTTCAGCCATTACTTCTTTAAAGACTTTTTTCTGCCCCTTTCTCTTCTCCTTCTGGGACCCCTATAATGTTGGGCCTCTTGATGTTGTCCTATTAGTCCCTTAACCTATTTTATTTTTCTTTTTGCTCCTCTTTTTGGATGAATTCTACTGCCCTATCTTAGAGTGTGCTGATTTTTTCTTCCACTTCATCTGCTATTAAAACTTTCTATTGAGGGGCACCTGGGTGGCTTAGTCGGTCAAGCATCGGACTTTGGCTCAGGTCACGATCTCACAGTTTGTGAGTTCGAGCCCTGCATCGGGCTCTGTACTGACATTTCAGAGCCTGACATCTCAGATTCTGTGTCTCCTTCTATCTCTGTCCCTCCCCGACTTGTGCTCTCTCTGTGTCTCTCAAAAATAAATAAATGTAAAAAAACACCTTCTATTGAATTTTTCAGTTCAATTATTAAATTCTTCAGCTATGTGATTTCTGTTTGGTACTTTCTTATATTTTTCATCTCCTGTTGAAATTCTCACTTTGTTCATGCATTGTTTTCCTGACCTCAGCAAGTGGTCTTTATGACCATTGTTTTGAACTTCTTGTCAGGTAAATCACTTATCTCTCTTTCATTAAGGAATTTTTCTGAGGTTTTAGTTTGTTGTTTTGTTTGGAACATATTCCCCTATTCATTTTTCTTGACTCTTTCTGTTGATTTTCTGTGCATTAGATAAAACAACCACGTTTCTCGGTCTTGAAGAGGTGGTCTCATTTAGGCAATGAACCTTATTATTCAATCCTGACTTCCTTGTGGTTTTCTCTCAAAATTTTGTGGTTGTCCAAATGGCCTTCTATGTTCTTAGTGGCTTCCAGTAGTTGAGGGTGTGCCAATATTTCTCATCCCAAAGGGGAAGATCTCAGTCAGCACTAAATGCAGACAGATTAGAAGCAGACGCTCAGGGAGCATCTTTTTAACTTTTTTTAAAAAAATTTTTCATTTTGAGCTCAGAGAAAGTGTAGAAACCCTTGTAGTTATAAATGTCTGTATTAAAACCTTTTCATCATTGATTAGAGCTGATTAGTCTTTCATACACATACATAATTACCCCCACAGATATCTTACTCATCCATCAACAAGTTCTCACTATTTTACTGTCACTTTTATGAACACACATCCACACACGCATGCATTCCTAACTCTAGACATAAGCCCTTATTGTTTTAAATTACTTTTGCTTCTCAGAACTACAAAGATCATGCATCAGGTAGATTGGAAGGCCTCTGATACTCAGATTTGGGTATTTTCATCATTGAGCCACTTCTTTTTAAAGTATGTAAATATACCTCTTGGAGCACCTGGGTGACTCATTCATTTAAGCGTCAGACTGTTGATTTCGGGTCAGGTCATGATCTCATGGTTTGTGGGTCGACCCTGCATTGGGCTCCACACTGACAGTGCAGGGCCTGCTCAAGATTCTTGTTCTCCCTCTCTCTGCTCTTCCCCCCATCTCTGAAAATAAAGAAATAAACATTAAAAAAAAAAAGATTCTCTCTCTCTCCCTCTCTCTTTGCCCCTCCCCTGCTCATGCTCTCTCACTCTCAACAAAAAAAATTAATTAAATTAAGTATGTAAATATACCTCCTTCAGGGGCAGACTGGGAGATGTGTGTTTCTGTCTGCTCCCTCTGCACATCAAGCCCTGAGGGGGATAGACGGTTAAGAATTGTTTCTTTGTTTGCTACCAACCCACTGAATCCATGAACACGAGTCCCACTGGCTACCAGTGCCAGGTTATCAAGAGATGTGTCCTCTGGGGGGCAGCCACAAAAGCCAGGGTGGCACCCGTTATGCATAAGCTCCTTTCTCAAAGACGTTGGTAACGTGGAGTGGGACAAAGGGAGAGCACAAAGATGGTGCCTGCTGGCCTTCCTGGTTTCTGGAGAGGATGGCAATGGGCCTCTAGATGTGTGTTATGATAGAAGCCTGCCCCACAGGTCACAGCTATTGAGAGATAAACTAATAGGCCTCTTTCACAAAAAGGTTGCGTGTCAATCTGCTGCCTCTGCAGTGTGCAGTGAGGGATGGATACCTCCTTAAGAATGGTTTCTCTCTTACAGTCTTGTGGTACCTGCAAACATAAGCCCCATTAGAGGGCTTCCTCTGGGAGCAGCTGCAAAAACTGGGGCACCAGACATGTGGACGAGCTCCTTTTTGGGATATACTGATGACCTACCTGGAGTGAGGCAGAGGGAGAACAGGAAGATGTCCCTACCAGTCTCTGTGGTTTCTGGAGAATATTGCAGTTGGCCTCCAGAAGTGTTTTAAATTAGAAACCTGCCCCTCAAGCCAAAGCTTTAAAGGTAAGCAATAGCTTCTTTCGTGGGGAAACTGGGCATGATTCAGTCTGCTCCCTCTGCGCTGGGCTCTGAGGGCCAAGCCATGGTGAGTCCACACAAATCCTGTAAGAACTATTAGTTTACTATAGACTGTGGATCTCGTGGATGTAAGTCCCTGTTGGATTTCAGAGCTAGATGTTTTGTGAGTCCATTTCTCAGGTAGAAGTCTTAAAAGTTGTGGTGCCAGCTCTGGTGTCCAACCCCTTCTCTCCTTAGAGAGAAGCTGGGAGTTGTGAGCTCCCTCCTAGTTGTGTGTTGCTGCTCCAGGGATGAGATTGTGTCTGAGGCTTTCCCACTCATTTCAGTGGGAGTTTTTTCTCACTTGCCTGATGTGTAAGAGTCACTCAGCTAGTTTCTAGATTTCTTTCAGAGGGGATTGTTCTGTATGTAGCTGAAGATTCAGTGTGTCTGTGAAAGGAGGTGACTTTAAGGTTCTCTTTTGTCACTGTCTTGAACCAGAAAAACAGTTTGTGGATTCTTATAAGAAATGCTATATCATCAATGTTTCTGCTGGCAAAGATCATGATACTATGTGGGAAAACATGCTATCAGTGATTGAGTTGAGAAATGATTTGGGAGTGTTGGGTTCAATGAAAACTGTTAAGAATACCTTAACCCATTTATTTCATTCATATTTTTCTTGTAATATTTGCACAAGAATTATATATAACAATCTATGTCTACTTACATAAATGTCTCTTTTGCTAGGTTTTGAAATAGAATTTCTAAGTGTTAAGAAAGTATGTGTTATAGTTTTTAATTGGCCGTATTGTTTCTTTTTTTGTGGTGTATAAACTAATGATAGGTCTTACAGTAGATGTATCTTAAGATTTGATGAAATAGTACATACCTTAAACATATTAATGTTCATAAGTGATTTGATCCTTATGTTAATACTGGGAGATAAGACAGGCATTATTATTTCCATAAGACAAATGAAACTCAGGTGGTTTTCATTTTGTTATAGGTGAGGCTGTGTTATATTTTATAGACTTTTAAACTTAACCTAATAAGATAGTTCAGTAATTTATTTTTTATAATGTTAAACCAAAACTTTATAGCATTTTTACTGTTGAGTAGATCATGTTACATAATGACACTTTTTTGAAAGTGTGATGTTATAAAAGAAACATGACTGGTGATAAAGCACAGGGCTATTTATGTGTGGAGTTAGGGACACTCGGATATGATAGCAATTCCTGGAAGGGAAGCAAAGGATCAAACCTAGGAGAAATGTGGTTGTATGTAAAACATCTCAAATCTAATCGAACTGTGAAGTGTATTTATTAACATGTTATAGATAACAACATATGTCTTGTTGTTCAGACCTTCAAAAGTGGCTCATTTTTTCGTAGGTGCTGTGTCTTCACATTATACAGTTGCCTATATCTACTGCTTGGTAGTCAGCTTCTTGCTTCCAAGCAATAGAAACCAACTGTGGAAGGATTGTTAGTTTATAGAATCAATGGGAAGGCTGGAGAACCAACCAGGCTCAAAAAACAATAGAGGCCAAGTGAGGCTAGGCAGCCAAGAACAGCCAGCTGCCCAGAGTCTGGGGAAACTGTATTTTGGTCTTTCAGTTTCCTCCTGTCCAGAGTCAGACATTGTTGAATTTTCAAAATCAGACCCAGGGCAGCCAGAATAAGCACGTGTACACTTTATTATAATATATTATGCCATATATATTTTGTTTAAATATGATTGAATGGAACATTTAAAATGTGCATTTAATGAGGCCACTTTTAGGTATAAAGAATTGCTTTATTATAATTACTTTTCTTTTGAAGAGTGCTCTTAAATACTGGAAGACATTCCTAGAACCACAACATTCATCCTGCTGTTGGCACAGCCTATTTTATTAACTCCTTCCTTGCTGAAAGTTAAAATATATAGGTATTTCCTCCTGCCCTTGCGCAGAAACTAAGCCAATTTTATTGTGAAATATATTATGATTCACCTTACTTGCTGGAATTCACCTATAAAACTAGGTATGGCTATGGGTGGCAGAGAGTCATTTTTAGGCATTCCTTGATTATACCATCCTCCAGTGTCACTTGACTTCCATCTCTGAATTCAGTCTTTAAGTATCTAACATATAGTTTGTGTACCCATTTATTTGTTTATTGCTTACTGCAAAGGTAATGAATGGTTGTTTTAAAATCTGTAACATTACAGAAACACAGAACAAAGAGTGACCATTCCCCATAATCCTGCTCTCAAGGATTATGTTAATATTCCTGTTAATAATATTATGTTAATAGTTTGGTAGATCTTCATTCAGACTTCCTGGGTTCCATTTCCAGCTTTTCCATTTAGCTGGCCACCTTGGACAAGTTATTTGTCCTCACACTGCCTTAGTTTCCTCATTTCAGCATAATAGTACTGGCTTACAAGGTTTTGTGAGGGTTTAATAGATAAGATGAAAAGTGTTCAGCATAATTACTAGCGTGTAGTAAGTGCTTGATAAATGCTAGTTTGTGTGTATTGGTCAAGATAAGCTAGATTATATTGCAATAACAAACAATCCATCCAAATCTCAGTGGCTTAACACAACAAAAATTTCTTGCTAATGCTGCATTTCTTACACAGATTAGCAGGGTGTTTTCTCCATGTAGTCAGTCAGGGGCCCTGGCTAATGGAGGTTCGACCATGTTGTGGCCACACTCTATAATACGTTGTGCTTTTAGTCACCATAAAGAGACTATAAAATCACACATGGATTTTTTACTGCCTCAGCCCGTAATTGACATACTCTACTTCCATTTACAATTTATTAGTCATAACTAGTAACCATGGCTCTGCTCTGCTGCAAGTCAGGTGTGACATGTGAAAGGGGAGTGCAGAATATTTTGGTGAGTGCTACAACCTGTGGCAAGGCCATTCCTCCCCCTACTCCCCAGTGTGGCATAATATTATCCAAACTGTGTTGCAGGTTTTTTTTTTTTATTTCATAGTAAGACTAAATTTATTCAATACCCTAGTAAAAGTTTTGATTATAGTTATCCAACAGTATAAAAAGTACAAAACAGATTGGTAGATTTCTAATATATTAATACAAAGTGCATGACTACATACAGTACATCCTACAGGCAAAGAGGTGGAAGGGGAAAAAGAAGGCCTTGGTTGAGGTCTAGTAATAGATAAATAAATACAGAGGTAGAGATGATCCATGTTATGGTATATTCTAACACCAATACTGCAGCCAAAATGTACAAAAAAAAAAAAAACATTTTGAAACAACAGGAGGAAGATGATAATGGCTGGGACTCTTGTAATTTACCTCAGAGGCTGTGGGAGAGCCAACCCAACTCACGGTGTAATCTGTGCATATGGTGGCTTGTAGTTTTTGCCATAAGGAAGAAATATAAAATTTTAGGTTTGGATTAAGAACTATAAAACTATAGGGTGCCCATAAAAAGTGGCTCACTCCTTACTGTTATTTATACTAATTTTTAAAATCCAGTTTTAAAAATAAGCACTGCTGGCACAAGAACGGACACTCAGATCAATGGAACAGAATAAAGAACCCAGAAATGGACCCACAAACGTATGGCCAACTAATCTTTGACAAAGCAGCAAAGAATATCCAATGGAATAAAGACCGTCTCTTCAAGTGGTGCTGGGAAAACTGGACAGCGACATGCAGAAGAATGAACCTGGGCCACTTTCTTACACCATACACAGAAGTAAACTCAAAATGGATGAAAGACCTAGATGTAAGACAGGAAGCCATCAAAATACTCGAGGAGAAAGCAGGCAAAAACTTCTTTGATCTTGGCCGCAGCAACTTCTTACTCAATACGTCTCTGGAGACAAGGGAAACAAAAGCAAAAATGAACTACTGGGACCTCATCAAAATAAAAAGCTTCTGCTTTTTATTAAAAGCGAAGGAAATAATCAGCAAAACTAGAAGGCAACCGACAGAATGGGAGAAGATATTTGCAAATGACATATCAGATAAAGGGTTAGTGTCCAAAATCTATAAAGAACTTATCAAACTCAACACCCAAAAAACAAATAATCCAGTGAAGAAATGGGCAAAAGACATGAACAGACACTTCTTCAAGGAAGTGCATCCAGATGGCCAACCAACACATGAAAAAATGCTCAACATCACTCATCATCAGGGAAATACAAATCAAGACCACAATGAGATACCACCTCACCCCTGTCAGAACGGCTAACATTAACAACTCAGGCAACAACAGATGTTGGCAAGGATGCTGAGAAAGAGGATCTCTTTTGCACTGCTGGTGGGAATGCAAGCTGGTGCAGCCACTCTGGAAAACAGTATGGATGTTCCTCAAAAAATTAAAAATAGAACTACCCTATGACCCAGCAATTGCTCTACTAGGCATTTATCCACGGGATACAGGTGTGCTGTTTCGAAGGGACACATGCACCCCCATGTTTATAGTAACACTATCAACAATAGCCAAAGTATGGCAAGAGCCCAAATTTCCATCAATGGATGAATGGATAAAGAAGATGTGGTATATATATATAACGGAGTATTACTTGGCAATCAAAAAGAATGAAATCTTGCCATTTGCAACTACGTGGATGGAACTGGAGGGTATTATGCTAAGTGAAATTAGTCAGAGAAAGACAAAAATCATATGACTTCACTCATCTGAGGACTTTAAGAGACAAAACAGATGAACATATGGGAAGGGAAACAAATATAAAAACAAGGAGGGGGACAAAACAGAAGAGACTCATAAATATAGAGAACAAACTGAGGGTTGCTGGAGGGGTTGTGGGAGGGGGGGTGGGCTAAATGGGTAAAGGGCACTAAGGAATCTACTCCTGAAATCATTGTTGCACTATATGCTAACTACTTTGGATATAAATTTTAAAAAATTAAAAAATTAAAAAACTAGAAAATAAAAAAAATATATTAAGTGTAAAAAAAAATAAGCACTGAGTCATGTTGTTATAGGGTAGGCAAATGATCCTCCCTGATTATGAAAAGTCTGAACCGGTGATAGGTTATTCCTGAACGTTTAGAAAAGAGGCACTGAGAGTACTTTGGTTTGGGTTCAAGTAAAAAGCCTTCAAATGAAGATTTTGGAATTGAAGAGCTCCATCTTCAGGATGCATCATCTGACATCTCAATGTTCACAAAGCCTGACTGAAAGAAGCCATACCTAAACCAGCCCACTCAGCATTAACACACACCTCTTTTCTTTTAGAATTTTACTTTAATATAGAGTGGAAAAACAAACAAACAAACAAACAAAAAACCCAAACCCTAACAGGTTAAAATCAAACAACCACTCTACACAGACAAAACCTTCACAGAGGTCAACTGAAGTAATCCAGAGCTAAAACTGAATTGTGCAGATTTTCAATGAAGTCACCAGTTGTGTAACACAAAGGCAATTATTTACACACTAGGCAAGCCCTCTAAGAAATGTGCCCGAAGAAGCATTAACCTTTGTTTTTTGTGTGTGCCATCCTGAAGATTTGCACATTTTTTTTTTTAGATAATTTAACATTTTTAATAGAATGTGATCTCTACCGTGCGGTAATGCTGTGGTACTCTTTATTTAGGATTCCTCATCCTAAAACTTGACATTTCCCCAGAGGAGCTTTGATTCTGCTTTAGAAGTTTCAATATAGATTAAAATCTTTATCAAAAATCAATACAGAGGGAGGTGACAGAGGATGCAACATATATGCTCAAGTTACCTCTTTGTATGTTTAGAAATTACTCCTTCAAGGTATTTGCACCAGAGAGCTTTGCCCTGCTTAATATTCAGTAGTACAGGTTTGAATCATCAGAACCTTGGCAAGACCTTAAATTATTAACAACTACCTCTTGGGGCAAGTCCGTGTTACTGAGTTATGACAAATTTATTATCATGAAGGAAAACAAGCACAGCCAGTCATCCTAAAAATGCCCCAACCACTGCTTCTCAATATAGAAAGACTAAAACTACATGTTTATCATACAACAAATCTCGTCTCTGTCCTCTGAAATTCCCCTAGTTTCATTCATTAAAAGGGGATTAAAAAAAAAAAAGACTTAAAGAGCACTTTACAGCATCATTCAGCTTTCCTATGAAATACTCAACATCTTTTTTTTTTTTAATTTTTTTTCAACGTTTTTTATTTATTTTTTTGGGACAGAGAGAGACAGAGCATGAACGGGGGAGGGGCAGAGAGAGGGAGACACAGAATCGGAAACAGGCTCCAGGCTCCAGGCTCCGAGCCATCAGCCCAGAGCCTGACGCGGGGCTCGAACTCACGGACCGCGAGATCGTGACCTGGCTGAAGTCGGACGCTCAACCGACTGCGCCACCCAGGCGCCCCACAACATCTTAAATATTATGTATACTTTTTTTCTTTTAGTAAGCTAGACACTGGCTTCAGAGTTTGTGGAACTGGAGGAGAAATAACAACCCATTCAAAACTATTCTAGAAAGTGTCTTTTGGAGAATAGCAGGTATCCAAGTTAAAAATAGGAGGGTTTTGTTGCTTTGTTTTCTTTCCAAAATTTAAATTGTTTTTTTGTTCCCCTTCTACCTAAACCTCAGTCACCACTCCTGAGTGGAGATGGGCAGAGGCTCTGGCCCCTGCTCCTCCGGCTTCTTAGCAGCTGCTTTCTTATTGCTCCAGCAAGGCTTGAATAGATGTGTGTCAATGAGAACTTCTCCAAAACGGCCTTTATAGATAATCCCACAACGTATTTTCTGTCTTTTCCAGTATGTGAGATCTAAAAAGGAAAAAAACTGGTGTTCTGTTAGAGCCAGAATCCATCTCTGTATCTGAGCCACCATCTGACTGGTTACTGTAACAAGGAGACTGAGCTGGAAAGGCACTTGAGGTGGTACTGTGAGCATCAGAATTGTGACATTTAAATTCCTTCTGTAGTTTACTGATCTGGTTGCTTTTTATCCTGTTTCCAGATAGAGTTTTCACTTTCTTTGGTTTCAATGTTGTCTTCAGACTGAATCCTGCCCTTGTATCTACCACATGATTCCAGTTTTTTTTTTTTTTTTTATCCTGCTGGCAATTTCTTCCATCTTTTCACAAGCAGGACACAGGCATTACAGATGTCTCCTGAACAAGTCTCATGCAACCCAAAACAGCTCTGGAAGTCCTTTTCATAGCGTTTACTGTCAGTGAATCGAGAACTGGAGGACTTAGCTCTGCAAATACAGCAGCCGTCTATACTTTGGTACATCTTTGGCTTGTGAAAACCAAACATCTCTTCTTCTGGGCAGTAGTCTTCCAAAATCAGCCGTTCCACGCACAATAACGTTCCTGAGGTCTGGAGTGCACGCCAAGCTAGCCCCCCCGCCCCCCTTCTAATTGCTCCCTTCTCCTCAACTGTCTTGTCTAGAAAGATGGTCTACTGCAGTTCTGCAGTTGCTACTACTGGCCGGGAAGGTGTAGTAGATTCCCCAGTTCTTTTTTTTTTTTTTTTTTTAAATATATATCATGAACATCTCCCCATGTCAATATGTATTAATTCGTTGACTATTTATTGAACCCTTCTTTGTAGAAGGCCTTGTTCTGGGTACTGGGAATGAAGAAGACATTTAATAAACCCTGTCTTCATGAAATTTATTGGATTGCAAACAGATAAGAAATAAAATATTTTTTAAGTATAATATGTTAGAAGGTGATAAATGTTATGGCAAGAAAAAAGAAATGGAAGAGGCAGAGGGAATTTGGGTGGTACAATTTTAATTAGAGTGGTCACTGAAGGTCTTTTGAGGTGATTTGAGTTAAATTCTGAAAGGTGTGAGAAATATCTTGTGAATATCTTTATGGAGAGAACATCCTAAGAAAATAAAACTATTTATGTGGCTTGGTGATGTGAACATGAAGATGCATTTTCCTATTTTTGTATATGTTTAAAATTTTGTATATGTTTAAAATTATGAAAATAATTAAAAATGAAAAGTAAAGCTGGTTATAAAGCTGATAATCAGATTTTATAGCCACATTTTGGAAAAGAAAATCAGATAAAAAATATAATAAATATTGTCAATTTCTTAAAAAACAAAAGAAAGTTTTTACCAGTTTACCTCCTTAGAAACAAAGCTTTAACTTGTTTCTTTGTAGCCTCACTAACTGCTATACAATCCAGCACTTGATTATTGCTGTTTCTCACTGCATAATGTTTCCAATTATTTGTTAAACTTTTAATTGTGTCTTACTTTTTATCCCTCCTATCATTCCCTTTAAAGTGATTAGACATATAGTAAATTCTCTATAAAAGTTACAGATTGAGAAGTAAAACTTAGTGATGACTTTTTAAAAATAAAATCTCGGGGCGCCTGGGTGGCTCAGTTGGTTAAGCGGCCGACTTTGGCTCGGGTCATGATCTCGTGGTCCGTGAGTTCGAGCCCCGCGTCAGGCTCTGTGCTGACAGCTCAGAGCCTGGAGCCTGTTTCAGATTCTGTGTCTCCCTCTCTCTGACCCTCCCCCGTTCATGCTTTGTCTCTGTCTCAAAAATAAATAAACATTTAAAAAAATTTAAAAAATAATGACAAAAAAATGTAAGTTTATTTAATAAGTATCTTTTAAAAAAATCAATGAACATCTTAAAAGCTAAAAACCTAAAATCTTATCCTTATAAAGAAACTCCTGACACATACAACACAGATGAGCCATGAAGACCTACTACCTGAAATAAGTCAATCATAAAACTAGAGCAGGGGGGGCGCCTGGGTGGCTCAGTCAGTTGAGCGATCGACTTGGGCTCAGGTCATGATCTTGCAGCTCATGAGTTCAAGCCCCACGTCAGGCTCTGTGCTGACAGCTCAGAGCCTGGAACCTGTTTCAGATTCTGTGTCTCCCTCTCTCTGACCCTCCCCCGTTCATGCTCTGTCTCTCTCTGTCTCAAAAATAAATAAACGTAAAAAAAATAAAATAAAATAAAAATAAATAAAAATATAATCTCAATTGTTAATAACTCTCAAAGCATTTTGCTGTGTTGAGAATGGAAAAAATTAATAAATAAGCCACACAAAATATATCCACAAGCAATTTAAAAGTTTGGAGTATTAGAGAACCAGTTTAAAAATACTTTGAGTATTGGGGCACCTGGGTGGCTCAGCCAGTTAAGCTTCCAACTTTAGCTCAGGTCATGATCTCGCAGTTCATGGGTTTGAGCCCGTATCAGGCTCTATGCTGACAGCTCAGAGCCTGGAGCCTGCTTCAGATTGTGTGTGTGTGTGTGTCTCTCTCTCTCTGCCCCTTCCCCGCTCATGCTCTGTCTTTCTCTCTCAAAAATAAATAGACATTAAAAAATAAAATACTTTATTTTTTCAAGTAATTGGCTGGATGTGAAATACAGTTTGAATAGAAACATTTCTTAGTCACATACTTATCATGATTCTTTCACTAAAAAATTTGTTTTTTCAGTGATTTACTTTCTGTTGCCATACAACTAGGCTACACTGCACAAACATTTTGAGTAACTTCTGTCAATTTTTCCTTAAGATGACCAAGAGTCTGAACAATTAGATGATTATGGTTGAAGCAAAAAATGAAATCAGTGTTGTTCAGCCCAGAGAGTTTACTGAACTTTATAAAAGTTATTTGGCCAGAATGTGAGGTAACGCCCAGACACCAATGAGGAGTGTATCTGAAGGATCACTCATTTAGAACCACCCTGTATTTAGGGGAAGTGGTGACAGGCTGGTCAAGGAAGACGTTTGTTACAGACAAATTTGTCAGTGTTAGTCACACAGTTAGAACATAATGTTTAGAAGAAAATGCATGACACTGTTGGGAAGCTATGTTGGAAAAGCTGTGGCCAGAGAAAAGAGATTACAAATTGTACTTCCATGACAGAGATAACTTGGAAATATGCATAAAAAGTTTTGTTTTCATAATTTAGTTCACTCTAGTTATCCATTTTATATGAGGCAGAATCTCCGTTTTGAGAATATCATTACCTTAGGAAGGAAGGATTACTACATTATGCTGACATTAAATTAGAAATATTTTTAAGATTCAGAATGATTATTTTTTCGGTATCAGACTGTCTAATCATAGGCCTTATCTAATCATTAAAACAGTTTCCGAAAAGTGGCCATTTCTCATTGTCAAACACAGAAACCATGGCATCATCATAATTCACAGGTCACCAAACTACTTTTAGACCATAAACCAATAATTTTGATGTCTGAACCTCAATTCTCTCATCTGAAAAAATAGAGACACAGATTACCCTCCTTCACCATTTTATTGGTATGTTTTGAGTATACCAATTTCATGAGCCTCGTTCTTCTCAGCAGAAACTTGAGCAAAGGGAAAAATAAAGAATAATAATACAACCATTCATGGTGCCCTTGAAACAATGTTCCCATGTTAATTGCTAATCCTCCTCTGAAGGGAGAATTTCCTTATATTTCTACCTAATTACTAGAGGTACTTTACACTGCTCTGTCCTACCTAGCACACATTCTGTGCTCAATCATCATTTATTCATTCATTCTTTTACTGAGTTGGTCGTTTACCAAATATTAAGATCTTACTGTGTGTCAGCTAGGGACTGGAGATACAAAGAAGGATAAAACAGTTCCAATTCTCGTGGAACTGATAATAGAGGAAGGGAGACCATCACTATAAGTAGTTACAAATGCACTGAGTTTATGCAAAAGTAGTACGGGGTGCTATGGGAGTTTTCAGCAGGGGATTAGGTAACCTATTTTAGATCAGATTGGTTTTTAGAGACATCAAAGCTAAAACAAGAAAACTGAGGAGGAGTTGGCTAAGTAAAGAGTATAGGGGAAAGTGATTTAGGCAGAAGGAATAGCACTGATAGATTTTGAGGTACTGAAAGGAAAGCCAACATGGCTACAATGTAGAGAGACAAAATCCAGATCTTGGAGTCTTTATTGTTTGGTCTTTATTCTGAGAGTAATGGGAAGCCATTGAGGATTTTTGTTTTCTGTTTTATATGTTTAAACAGGGAAGTAACATAATCACTTGCATTTTTAAAAGATCATTCTAGGCACTATGTGAAGAATGGAGGAGAGGATGGCCCACAAATAATACATGTGGGTAAACAGAAGACAATTGGAGGAAATGAATTAGGGAGTTGGCAAAGAGGAAGAGGAAAAAGTGGACTGATGTAAAAGATATTTAAAAGACAAAATCAATAGGATTTGATTGTGAGGGAAAGATGAATCAAGGATGACTTCCAGATTTCTGGCTTAAGGAAATGGGTGGATGTCATTTATTTAAATAAGGAATACTGGAGGAAGAGAAGGTTTGGGAAGGAGAATCATGAATCATAGTTGACCAGTACATAGCATACACAATAAGCCCTTTAGAATACAAAAATCTCAGGATAGAGATTATACATAGATATGCAAATACAGGTTCTCATCAAAATCATACTCATAACTTGATCCTTAAGTCTTTTTAAATTATGGATGATATTTATATACTTTGAGTGGTCCTTTTCAGTCCTATTCTTGGGCATTTCAGATCCTTTTAGGCCAGGTCTTGGGTGTTATACTGGTTCCAGCTTTAAATTACATGATTTAAAGCCTCCTCTTTGTTTCTTTTTTTTCTTTTTCTTTTTCTCCTCTTTCTTATAGATTACAAAACATTAACTTCTTCTTTTCTTTTATCCTAATATCTCTCACATAGGATCTGATGTCGTCTGAAGATCATTCCCGTAGCTTGAATTTTCTTTATTTCTTACATATTTTTTTTCTCCATTGGGTTATAATAACTCAATAACTTCCTTCCCTCCAGCTACTAATCTTCCCTGTGTTGTACCATTTCCAAAACTTAACAACAACAACAACAAAACTGTCATGAAGGAAGAAGCATTTTTAATCACAAGCCATTATTGCCAAATATTGCTGAAGAACACCTGTTTCACAGTAATGAAACAGATGTTTTGAATGAATGTCTACAGATGTGTTTCAGTCTTCACAAAAGATACAGCTAAAAAATAAGAATATAGAAAAATTGAAAATAAAGTAGTAGAAAATATATATTAGGTAAATACTGAGTGAAATAAAGCTAGTATAAATCTATTAATATCAGAAAATGTGAGATTTTAAAGCAAAAAGCAATTAAAGAGGATCACTAGAGATGATAAAAGGATCAAATCACCAGGAACAACAGGGAGCTAGAGACAAATTCCACAATTATAATGAGAGATTTCAACACTATTTCTCAGTGTTATATCAAGCACACAAAAAAGCAAAGTTAACAAGATTGTTGAAAACTTGAACGAAACAAATTAATATGCTTGATTCAATGGACATATACAGAACGCTCCACAGAAAAACTGCAGAATACTTTTGATAATATTTCAAAGTGGAATACTTTTGATAATATTTGTAGCCATATATTGGGCTATAAAGGAGGTCTGAACAAATTTCAAAGGACTGGTATCATACATATTGCATTCTTTGATCAAAGTGGGATAAAATGAAAAATCTGTACTGAAAAAATAATTATAAAAGTTCGTATGTTTTGGGGCGCCTGGGTAGCTCAGTTAAGTGTCCAACTTTGGCTCAGGTCATGATCTCGCAGTTGGTGAATTCAAGCCCTGCATCTGGCTCTCTGCTGTCAGCGTGGAGCCCACTTTGGATCCTCTATTCTCCCCTCTCTCTACCCATCCCCCGCACTCTCTCTCTTTTTCTCTCTCAAAAATAAACATTAAAAAAATATTAAAGTTCTGGGGCGCCAGGGTGGCTCAGTCAGTTGAGCATCCGACTTCGGCTCAGGTCATGGTCTCGTGGTCTATGAGTTCAAGTCCCATGTGGGACTCTGTGCTGACAGCTCAGAGCCTGGAGCCTGCTTCAGATTCTGTGTTTCCCTCTCTCTCTGCCCCTCCCCTGCTCATGCTCTGTCTCTCTCTCTGTCAAAAATAAATAAACATTAAAACATTTTTTTTAAATATTAAAGTTCTTATGTTTAGATACTAAGAAATGTATTAATGAATCAATGATAAAATAATGGAAATTTGAAGATCTTTAAACTGAAGGATAAAAATGTTGCATATTAAAAAATGGAGATTTCTGCTTCTAGACATGATGGAGTAACTGGTATTGGACTTCACCTTGTGTCACCAATAACTTTAAAAGTAGCAAAATCTGTGAAGCAACTGTTTTCAGACAGTAGATGATAGCACAGGGAAATGATCCTTAAAATAAGGGAAACATGTAAGGTGTCCTTAATGTTTGCCTTCCCTTTCTGAATGAGGGCACTTTCTGATGTGTGGTGTAGGTGTCTCTCAAATAAATAAATACAAACTTTAAAAACAAAGAAAAAAAAAAAGAAAATGGAATATGACAGTATGTAAAGGAAATAATACATCATTCAGGATGGTTATATCTCACGAATCCAGGATTAGTTTACTATTAAACACAAAACATGCTTGATAAAATTCAACACAGTTATGATTTTTTGAAAAAACTTCTTAATAAAGGAATAAAAGAGACCATTCTAACCAGATAAAGGTTACCTTCCAAATACAACAGCTAACGTTATTCTTTTTTTTTTTTAACGTTTATTTATTTATTTATTTTTAATTTTTTTTTTTAACGTTTATTTATTTTTGAGACAGAGAGAGACAGAGCATGAACGGGGGAGGGGCAGAGAGAGAGGGAGACACAGAATCGGAAGCAGGCTCCAGGCTCCGAGCCATCAGCCCAGAGCCCGACGCGGGGCTCGAACTCACAGACCGTGAGATCGTGACCTGAGCTGAAGTCGGAGGCTCAACCGACTGAGCCACCCAGGCGCCCCAACGTTTATTTATTTTTGAGACAGAGAGAGACAGAGCATGAACGGGGGAGGGTCAGAGAGAGGGAGACACAGAATCTGAAGCAGGCTCCAGGCTCTGAGCTGTCAGCACAGAGTCCCACATGGGGCTTGAACTCACAGACCGCGAGACCATGCGGTCTATCAATCAAAATCCAAATGAAACTTGTGTGTGTGTGTGTGTGTGTGTGTGTGTGTGTGTGTGTAACTTGTTAAACTATATCTATAATTTATATGTAAGAGCCATAAATATACTTATGAAGAAGAATAAGATGGGGAGATTTGCCATAGAGGTTACCTTATTAAAAAGTTATAATAACTGAGCATTTTGGCTCCTTGAACCTTGTCATGGCCGTTGGCAAGAACAAGCACCTTACAAAAGGTGGCAGAAAGGAAGCCAAGAAGAAAGTGGTTGATCCATTTTCTAAGAAGGATTGGTATGATGTGAAAGCACCAGCTATGTTCAGTATAAGAAATATTGGAAAAACACTAGTCCACCAGAACTCAAGGAACCAAAATCACATCTGATGGCCTCAAGGGTCGTGTTTTTGAAGTGAGCCTTGTTGATCTGCAGAAAGTTGTATTCAGAAAATTCAAGATAATTTTTGAGGATGTTCAGGGCAAAAACTGCCTGACTAAGTTCCATGGCATGGATCTTATCTGTGACAAAATGTGCTCCTTGGTCAAAAATGGCAGACCCTGATTGAAGCCCATGTTGATGTCAAGACTACTGATGTTTATTTGCTTCATCTATTCTGTATTGGTTTTACTAAAAAATGTAACAATCAGATTTAGAAGACCTCTTATGCTCAGCACCAACAGGTCCACCAAAATTCAGAAGAAGATGATGGAGATCATGACGTGGGAGGTGCAGATAAATGACTTGAAAGAAGTGGTCAATAAATTGATTCCAGACAGCTTTGGAAAAGACATAGAAAAGTCTTGTCAATCTCTTTATCCACTCTATGCTGTCTTTGTTAAAAATGTAAAAATGCTGAAGAAGCCTGTGTTTGATTTGGGAAAGCACATGGAGCTTCATGGTGAAGGTAGTGGTTCTGGAAAAGTTACTGGGGATGAGACTGGTACTAAAGTTCAGTAAAACCTGTTTAAAATTTAGATATTTAATGGTGACAAATAAAAAATGTTTTAAAAAAAAAGGGACGCCTGGGTGGGTCAGTTGGCTAAGTATCCAACTTTGTTCGGCTCAGGTCATGATCTCAAGGCTCGTGGGTTTGAGCCCCACAGCCGGCTCTGTGCTGACAGCTCAGAGCCTGGAACCTGCTTAATATTCTGTGTTTCCCTCTCTCTCTGCCGCTCCCTGACCTGTGCTCTGTCTCTCTTCTCTAAGATGAATAAACACCAAAAAAAAAAAAAAAAAATAGACAAAAACGTATAGTAATTTTAAGATAGTGTTACTGGTTTAAGGATAGAAAAAGTGACCAATAGAATAGAACAGGGTACCCAAACAGAACCACACCTATATGGAAACTTGATTTGTGACAGATTTATTTTTGTGGATCAGTGAAAGAAAAAATGGACTTAAAAAAAGTGTTAATACAGTTTAAAAGCATGACATTAAACCCCTACCTCTTATCATGCACTAGAATAAATTCCAAATAGATCAATGATTGGAACGAGAGGGGCAAATGATAAAACTTCTTTTTTTATTAATAATGTATTTTTTAATTTACATCCAAGTTAGTTAGCATATGGTGCATTTCAGGAGTAGATTCCTTAATTCCCCTTACCCATTTAGCCCATTCCCCTCCCACAACCCCTCCAGTAACCCTCTGTTTGTTCTCTATATTTAAGAATCTCTTATGTTTTGTCCCTGTCCCTGTTTTTATATTATTTTTGCTTCCCTCCCTTAATGTTCATCTGTTTGGTATCTTGAAGTCCTCATATGAGAGAAGTCATATGGTATGTCTTTCTCTAATTTCACTTAGCATAATACCCTTCAGTTCCATCCATGTAGTTGCAAATGGCAAGATTTCATTCTTTTTGATTGCCGAGTAATACTCCATTGTGTATATATACCACATCTTCTTTATCCATTCATCCATCGGTGGACATTTGGGCTCTTTCCATACTTTGGCTGTTGTTGATAGTGCTGCTATAAACATTAGGGTACATATGCCCCAGGATCCTGTGGATAAATGCCTAGTAGTGCAATTGCTGGGTCGTAGGGTAGTTCTATTTTTAATTTTTTGAGGAACATCCATAGTGTTTTCCAGAGTGGCTGCACCAGCTTCCATTCCCACCAGCAGTGAAAAAGAGATCCTCTTTCTCAGCATCCTTGCCAACATCTGTTGTTGCCTGAGTTGTTAATGTCAGCCTTTCTGACAGGGGTGAGGTGGTATCTCATTGTGGTCTTGATTTGTATTTCCCTGATGATGAGTGATGTTGAGCATTTTTTATGTGTCGGTTGGCCATCTGGATGTCTTCCTGGGAGAAGTGTCTGTTCATGTCTTTTGCCCATTTCTTCACTGGATTATTTGTTTTTTGGGTGTTGAGTTTGATAAGTTCTTTATAGATTTTGTATACTAACCCTTTATCTGATATGTCATTTGCAAATATCTTCTCCCATTCTGTCGGTTGCCTTTTAGTTTTGCTGATTGTTTCCTTTGCTGTGCAGAAGCTTTTTATTTTGATGAGGTCCCAGTAGTTCATTTTTGCTTTTGTTTCCTTGCCTCTGGAGACTTGTTGAGTAAGAAGTTGCTGTGGACAAGTTCAAAGAAGTTTTTGCCTGCTTTCTCCTCGAGGATTTTGATGGCTTCCTGTCTTACATTGGGTCTTTCATCCATTTTGCGTTCATTTTTGTGTATGGCATAAGAAAGTGGGCCAAGGTCATTTTTCTGCATGTCGCTCTCCAGTTTTCCCAGTGCCATTTGCTGAAGAGACTGTCTTTATTCCACTGGATATTCTTTCCTGTTTTGTCAAAGATTAGTTGGCCATACGTTTGTGGGTCCATTTCTGGGTTCTCTATTCTGTTCCATTGATCTGAGTGTCTGTTTTTGTGCCAGTACCATACTGTCATGATGATTACAGCTTTGCAGTACTGCTTGAAGTTCGGGATTGTGGTACCTCCAGCTTTGGTTTTCTTTTTCAAGATTGCTTTGGCTATTCAGGGTCTTTTCTGGTTCCATACAAATTTTAGGATTGTTTGTTTGAGTTCTGTGAAGAATGCTGGTGTTATTTTGATAGATATTTCACTGAATATGTAGATTACTTTGGGTGGTATTGACATTTTAACAATATTTGTTCTTCCTATCTAGGAGCATGGAATGTTTTCCCATTTTTTGTATCTTCTTCAGTTTCCTTCATAAGCTTTCTATAGTTTCCAGTGTATAGATTTTTCGCCTTGTTGGTTAGATTTATTCCTAGATATTTTATGGTTTTGGGTGCAATTGTAAATGGGATTCATTCCTTGATTTCTCTTTCTCTTTCTTTATTGTTGGCGTATAGGAATGCAATTGATTTCTGTGCATTGATTTTATTTATATCCTGTGACTTTGCTGAATTCATGAATCAGTTCTAGCAGTTTTTTGGTGGAGTCTTTTGGGTTTTGCATATAGAATATCATGTCATCTGTGAAGAGTGAAACTTTGACCTCCTCCTGGCTGATTTGGATGCCTTTTATTTCTTTGTGTTTTCTGATTGCTGAGGCTAAGGCTTCCAATACTATGTTGAATAACAGTGGCGAGGGTGGACATGCCTGTCTTGTTCCTGACCTTAGGGGGAAAGCTCTCAGTTTTTCTCCATTGAGGATGATATTAGTGGTGGATCTTTCATATATGGCTCTTATGATCTTGTGGTATGATCCCTTTATCCCTACTTTCTTGAGGGTTTTTATCAAGAAAGGGTGCTATATTTTGTCAAAGCTTTCTCTGCATCTATTGAGAGGATCATGCGGTTCTTTTCCTTTCTTTTATTGGTGTGATGTATCACATTGATTATTTTGTGGATATTGAACGAGCCCTGCATCCCAGGTATAAATCTCACTGGATCAGGGTGAATAATTTTTTTAATGTATTGTTAGACCTGGTTGGCTAGTATCTTGCTGCGGATTTTTGCATCCATGTTCATCAGGGAAATTGGTGTATAGTTCTCCTTTTCAGTGGTCTTTGTCTGGTTTTAGAATCGCTGGCTTCGTAGAAAGAGTTTGGAAGTTTTCCTTCCATTTCTATTTTTTGGAACAGCTTCAGGAGAGTAGGTGCTAACTCTTCTTTAAATGTTTGATAGGTGGGAATGTGAGCTGGTGCAGCCACTCTGGAAAACAGTATGGAGGTTCCTCAAAAAACTAAAAATAGAACTGCCCTACAACCCAGCAATTGCACTACTAGGCAGTTATCCACGGGATACAGGTGTGCTGTTTCTAAGGGACACATGCACTCCCACGTTTATAGCAGCACTATCAATAATAGCCAAAGTATGGAAAGAGCCCAAATGTCCATCGATGGATGAATGGATAAAGAAGATGTGGTATACATATACAATGGAGTATTACTCGGCAGTCAAAAAGAATGAAATCTTGTCATTTGCAACTACGTGGATGGAACTGGAGGGTATTATGCTAAGTGAAATTAGTCAATCAGAGAAAGACAAAAATCATATGACTTCACTCATATGAGGACTTTAAGAGAGAAAACAGATGAACATAAGGGAAGGGAAACAAAAATAATATAAAAACAGGGAGGGGGACAAAACAGAAGAGACTCATAAATATGGAGAACAAACGGAGGGTTACTGGAGGGGTTGTGGGAGGGGGGATGGGCTAAATGGGTAAGAGGCACTGAGGAATCTACTCCTGAAATCATTGTTACACTCTATGCTAACTAATTTGGATGTAAATTTTAAAAAATAAAAAATAAAACAAGTTAAAAAAATATTAAAAAAAATGTTTGATAGGATTCCTCTAGAAAGCCATCTGGTCCTGGATTCTTGTTTTTTGGGAGATTTTTGGTTACTAATTCGATTTCTCTACTGGTTATGGGTGTGTTCAAATTTTCTGTTACTTCCCGTTTCAATTTTGGTAGTTTATATGTTTCTAGGAATTTGTCCATTTCTTCCAGATTGCCCATTTTATTGGCATATAACTGCTCATAATATTCTCTTATTATTGTTTGTATTTCTGTTGTGTTGGTTGTGATCTCTCCTCTTTCATTGTTGATTTTATTTATTTGGGTCCTTTCCTTTTTCTTTTTGATCAAACTGGCTAGGTGTTATCAGTTTTGTTAATTCTTTCAAAGAACCAGCATCTGGTTTCGTTGATCTGTTCTACTGTTTGTTGTTGTTGTTATTGTTGTTGTTGTTTTTTGGTTTTGATAGCATTGATTTCTGCTCTGATCCTTATTATTTCCTGTCTTCTGCTGGTTTGGGGTTTATTTGCTGTTCTTTTTCCAGCTCTTTAAGGTGTAAAGTTAGGTTGTGTATCTGAGACCTTTCTTCCTTCTTTAGGAAGGCCTGGATTGCTATATACTTCCCTCTTATGACCGCCTTTTGATAAAATTTCTTGAAAACCACATAGAAAAATATTTTATGGCTTTGGAGTCCAAATGGATTTATTTCTTTTTTTTTTTAATGTTTATTTTTGAGAGAGAGAGTGAGAGAGTGAGTGAGTTTGGGGGTGGGGAGGGGCAGAGAGAGAGGGAGACTCAGAACCTGAAGCAAGCTCCAGGCTCTGAACTGTGAGCACAGAGCCCGACGCCAGGCTTGAAGTCACCAACTGTGAGATCATAACCTGAGCTAAAGCAGACATTTAACTGACTGAGCTATCTAAGCGCCCCAGTCCAAAAAGATTTCTTAAAGGAGATTCACAAAATATAAATCAAAAAACAAAGATGACAGCCAAAACAGTCTTGAAAAAGAAGTCCAAATTTGGAGGATTCACACTTCCCAATTTCAAACCTAGTACAAAACTACAGTGATGAAGATACTATGGTGATGGCATGAGGAAAGACACATAGATCACTGGAATAAAATGGAGAATCCAGATATAAACTCTTCCATTTATGGTCAATTGATTTTTCACAAGGGTGCCAAAATAATTCAATGGAGAAAAAATTATCTTTTCAAAAACTGGTCCTGGGACAACTGAATATCCACACATGAAAGAATGAAATTGGATTCCTACCGGAACCTTACACAAAAATTAACTAAAAATGGATCATAGACCTAAATGTTAAAAAACAAAACAACCCCCCCCCCCAAAAAAAAACCCACTATAGAACTGCAAGAGGGATAACTGAGTGGCTTAGTTGGTTAAACATCCGACTCTTTATTTTGGCTCAGGTCATGATCTTATGGTGATATCGAACCCCACATTGGGATTGCGCTGGGCATGGAGCCTGGTTTAGATTCTCTCTCCCTCCCCTGATTGCACTTGCTCTAAAAACAAAACAAAAGCAAGGAACACCACCCCCCCCCCCCCGCAACACACACACATTTAAAACTAGAAGAAAACATAGGGGTAAATCTTAGTGAACTTGGGTTAGGCAGTGAAATGAAAAACTTTTGTGGAAGAAACTATACCATCAAGAAAGTAAAGGACAGGAGTGCCTGGTTGGCTCAGTTGGGGGAGTTTGTGACCCTTGATCTCAGGTTGTGAGTCTGAGCCTCATATTGGGTATAGAAATAACTTTGAAATAATTAAATCTTAAAAAAAAGCAGGGGAGGGGGAGAGTGCCTGGGTGGCTTAGTCAGTTAAGCTGTGACTCTTGATTTTTGGCTTGGGTCATGAGACTTTGGCTTGGGTTTGTGAGACTAATCCCTGCCTTGGGCTCTGTACAGACAGCACAGAGCCTGCTTGAGGTTCATTCTCTCTCTCTCTCTCTCTCTCTCTCTTTCTGTCCCTCCTTTGCTTTTGAGGGAGCATGTGCACTTTCTCTCTCTCTCAAAATAAATAGGCAAAAAGAAATTAAAAGACATCTCATATAGTGGGAGAAAATACTGAGGGTGGTAAAGAAAGCCCTCTAACAGAGCACAGATGCAAATGCTGGTGGTCAAGAAAGCAAGCCCTGTTAATATTAAGGCCTGAAGACATATGGATAGGGCACCAACAGTATCTGCTACACAGTCCCAGGCTCTCTTCAGTAGAATTAGGCAGGCCCTCGTCTTAGCTTGAGTTTCCTCAAAAAGTATACATAACCTGAGGCAAAAGACTTATGTGCTATTATTAAGGCAAGCGGTTCCAAGAAACAGGGATAGGAAAAGAGAAATGAAGCAGAGGAGGGAGAACCAATATGAAATTGCATTGTGGACTTAGGCCATTATTAAATGCTGTTGATTGCTTGATCTCTTGGGCAAGTCCTTAAGAAGCCTTAAAAAAAACCCTTGAACTTTTGCACTTGAAAACCTAAGAAGCACCTGAATACAATTTTTAAAATACTGGTTTTCCCTCACAGGGTTAGTTGATATCTGTAAATTAAGACTCTCTTAGACCTCATTCATACCTTAGGTTCCCTTTAATCAATATCCAACACATAATTGGTGGTAATGGATAGCAGGGATAATTGCAATCCACAGAATAATAGCTACCATTTAGTAAGTACAAGGCAGTTTTATATAATATCTAATCCTCACAAAGTAGCTTTTGTTATACTGATTTTATTAATGTCCAAGCTGAGATTCAGCTAACTTAAGGAGCGTGGCCAACATCACAAAACTAGCAAGTAGCAGACCAGGTTTTGGAAACATGTCTTTTTTTTTTTTTAACTCCCATAAACAATGTTCTTTCTATTATATCAGGATGCCTCATAGAAGAAAGGATTGAAATTCCTAAATCTCATCTTAGCCAATACTTTTAAAAAATATTATTTATTTTTTAAATAGGTCATACAAACACATGGTTTAAAATGCAAGAAATACAAAAGCATATTCAATGAAAACTCTCCTTTAAACACTGTCTGTCCAGTTCCTCTTTTCAGGGGCAACTAATTTTACCAGTTTCTTGTGTATTTTCTCTAAAATATTTATGCATAAATATAAATACTATTTTTTACCCTTTTATTTAAATGTTTATTTTTGAGAGAGATAGTGAGAGAGAACATGAGTGGGTGAAGGGCAGAGAGAAAAGAAGGCAGAGGATCCAAAGTGGGTTCAGCACTGACAGCAGAGTGCCCAGTGCAGGGCTCGAACTCCTGAACTATGAGGTCATGACCTGAGCCATAGTCAGATGCTTAACCGACTGAACCACCCAGGTGCTCCTGTGTTTTACCCTTTTAACAGAAATGGAGTTATTCTGTGAAATGTATACTGTTGTTAGACATCTTAGAGTATAAAAAAAATAAATGGTTGTAACATTTTAGGCTTTGTGTGTATAAGAGTATGTAAAAAGCACTTTTCTAAGATGCATGTTTCTGATGAATTCTATTCAAGCTATAATTTATTACTGTTTGGCATGTCTATTACCTCTGCTCAATATAGCTTTTGTTTACTATTTCTTTGTCATGAAAGAGCCAGATAGTAAATATTTTAGGCTTTGTGATCTGTGTCATGACTACTCAACTCTGCTGTTAGAGCACAAAAACAGCCATTGACAATATATAAACATGCTGGATTCCAATAAAACTTTACTTACAAAAACATGTGGCAGGCCAGATTTGACCTGTAGGTCATAGTTTGCTGACTCGCTTAGGGGTGCTTTTTTTTTAAACTAGAAAAAACAGCATTGTGTACCAGCACACCAGCATTGTACAGGTACAGCAGCGTGATGAAATAAACCCCTGATTTGTACTGTTGGTCAATTTCTGTAGGGTCAACCCTCCCAATAAAATGGCTGACTTCAAGGTCCCAAAAGTTTAGCAATCAGATTGCAGAATTCCTAAATATTTAACAATGGTTCTCATGATCTGATGA
This sequence comes from Panthera uncia, assembly GCF_023721935.1. Lineage (NCBI taxonomy): Eukaryota > Metazoa > Chordata > Mammalia > Carnivora > Felidae > Panthera > Panthera uncia. The sequence goes on along the minus strand of NW_026057582.1, from coordinate 45,723,083 downwards.
GAGACTGTTACAGCCTACCACTGCATGCAAAACCTTGGGATACAGGATAATGTACTAGGAGTAGCTAAAGCCAAAGAAAATATAGGGAGAAAAAAGTTTTGCTTTTTAAAAAAATTTTTTTTATGTTTGTTTATTTTTGAGAGAGGGAGAGCACTTGAGTGGGGGAGGTGAAGAGACAGAGGGAGACAGAGGATCTGAAGTGGGCATTGCGCTGATAGCAGAGAACCTGATGCAGGGCTCAAACTCATGAAGGTGAGATCATGACCTGAGCCAAAGTTGGATGCTCACCTGAGCCACCCAGGTGCCCCCTTTTTCCTTCCTTCCTTCCTTCCTTCCTTCCTTCCTTCCTTCCTTCCTTCCTTCGAAGGCTTTCTTTCTTTCTTTCTTTCTTTCTTTCTTTCTTTTACTCTTAAAGGTTTTGATACACATGAATAAACAAAATTTGTAGAATGTACCTCTTCATACTCACTGGCATTTTTGTTGTTTTTAATTGTAAAACATGGAGAAAAGAAAATTTTATGTTGATAGATCACTTTTGTATTATCAGGAAATCTAGTGACATTGGCACTGAAGTTAAGTGTAAAGTGAAAAGGGCTGGAACAAAAAATATGTGTATGTGCGTATAAGACATGTATGTTACATGTGTGTATATTATGTATATGTGAATATTATATATAATATTTAATATATTCTGAATACACGTGTTTTATAGCACATATCATTTTCACGTCCTTTTCTGGTTTAAACTTTTTTCTTTTTTCTATGTCTAGTGATTTTTTATTCGATATCAGATATTCCAAATGTTATGTTGTTAAGTATTTGCATTTTGTTGTCTTTTTTTCAGTTTTGAAATTTATTTTTGCACACAGGTTATTAGGGTAGTTGTGGATCAACTTGATATTTTCAAGGATTATTTTCAGCTTTGTTAGAGTGTGTCTAGAATAGCCTTTGCTTACGGGCTAGTTTAGTTTTAATATTCCACCTTTACCCCTCTGATTGCCCTGTCACTCAGTGAGGTCTCTGTTCTGGCTGGGTACAATTTGAACATCTCAGAGTCCTCTCTGTGCACTGAGAATGTGCAGCTTACAGCCTCTAGTAGTTGTCCAAAAACAGTTGTCTCATATATTTTGTCCAGGTTTCTAATTGTTTACCGTTGGAGAGCAAGTTCCATACCAGCTCCTTCTTCAGGATCAGTAATGGAGCTCGACATCTTGACAGTGTTGAATCTTCCACTCCCTGCATATTTAGGTCTTCTTTGCAATTTTAAATAAACTATTAAAATTCTCTCCATAAATTCTCTGCATACCATCTAACATTTAGAGTTAGCATTGTTCCCAAGTCTTCATACTTTTATTCCATTGCAAAGGGTATCCGTTTAAGATTTTTATTTTCTACCTGGTAGTTGCTAGTATGAAGGAAAAAAAATATTGTAGATTGATTTTACTAAGCAGCAACTTTGTATGTTGATTTTTCTATCCAGTAATTAAAGTATTAATTATTTTGAATTATTTAGAATCATTTTCAAATATGGAATAATGATAGTTTTGTTTCATTATTTTTTAAGTTTATTTATTTCTTATTTAAGTAGGCTCTACACTTAAAGTGGGGCTCAAATACACGACCCCAAAATCAAGAGCCTCATGCTCTTCTGACTGAGCCAGCGAGGTGCCCATAGTTTAATTTCAATCCATATGTGCGTGTGTGTGTGTGTGTGTGTGTGTGTGTGTGTGTGTGTGTATCCTTGCCCTACTTCACTTTTTAAGAGGTCTAATTAACTACTGAATAGATGTTCCTTTCTATTTGTAGTTAGCTGAGATTTTTAAAAACTTTTAATTCCAGGGGCGCATGGGTGGCTCAGGCGGGTAAGCTTCCAACTCTTGGTATGGGCGTAGTTCGTGATCTTGGTGTTTTGTGGGTTGGAGCCCCACATCAGGCTCCACGCTGACAGTGCAGAGCCTGCTTGGGATTCTCTCTCCCCCTCTCTCTCTGCCCCTCCTCTTCTCACTCTCTCTCTCTCCCTTGAAATGAATAAACTTAAAATTTTTTTTTAATTTTAATTCCAGTGTAGTTAACATACAGTGTTATATTCATTTCAGGTGTACAATATAGTGATTCAACAATTCCATATATTACTCAGTGCTCATCAAGATAAGTGTCCTTTTCAAAAACACAAGGAACAATAAGTGTTGCTGAGGATGTGGAGAAAGGGGAACCATCCTGCACTCTTGATGGGAATACACAGTGGTGCAGCCACTGTGGAAAACAGTAGGGAGCTTCCTCAAAAGGTTAAAAATAGGACTACCCTACAATCCAGTAATCAAACTACTGGGTGTTTACCCAAAGAATACAAAAACACTAATTTGAAGGGATGCATGCACCCCTATGTTTTTTGCAGCATGATTTACAATAGCCAAATTATGGGACCAGCCCAAGTATCCATTGATAGATGAATGGATAAAGAAGATGTGAGATGGATATCTATCTATATAGATATATATATCTATATTTATCTACCTATAGGTAGCTATCTAGCTATCTAGCTATGGAAACAGACTCTTAACTATAGAGAACAAACTGATGGTTACCAGAGGGGAATGGGGCGGGGGAGACGGCGATGGGTGGAATAAGTGATGGGGATTAAAAAGTACACTTTCCATGATGAGCACTGAGTAATGTATAGAATTGTTCAATCACTATATATTATACATCTGAAACTAATAGGACACTGTATATTAACTATACTGGAATTAAAATTAAAAACTTAATAAAAAAATAAGTATACTCTGTCTCCTATAGTTAAGAGTCTGTTTTTTGGTTTGTCTCTTTTTTTTCCTTTATTCCATTGTTTTGTTTCTTAAATTACACATATGAGTGAAATCATATGGTATTTGTCTTTCTCTGATTGGCTTATTTCACTTAGCATTATACTCTTTAGATCCATCCATGTTGTTGTAAATGACAAGATTTCATTCTTTTTTCATGACTAATATTCCATTTGTGTGTGGGGTGTGTGTGTGTGTATACACATATATATGTATATATATAACATCTTTTTTATCTGTTTATCTACCAGTGGACACTTAGGTTGCTACCATAATTTGGCTAATGTAAATAATGCTGCAGTAAACATAGAGGTGCTTGTAAACCTTTGAATTAGTGTTTTTGTGTGCTTGGGGTAAATACCTAAGTAGTGTGATTACTAGGCCATGGGGTAGTTCTATCTGTAATTCTTTTTTTTTTTTTTAATTTTCTTTTTACATTTATTTATTTTTTGAGAGACACGGAGAGACAGAGCACAAGTTGGGGAGGGGCAGAGAGAGAAGGAGACACAGAATCTGAAGCAGGATCCAGGCCCCGAGCTGTCAGCACAGAGCCCAATGCAGGGCTCGAACTCACAAACCGTGAGATCACGATGTGAGCCGAAGTCGGACGCTTAACCGACTGAACCACCCGGGTACCCCTATCTGTAATTCTTTAAGGAATCTCCATACTGTTTTCCACAGTGGCTGCACCACTTTGTATTCCCATCAACAGTGCAGAAGGGTTCCTTTTTCTCCACATCCTCACCAACACTTGTTGTTTCCTATGTTTTTGAGTTTAGCCAGTCGGACCAAGGTGTGAGGCCATACCTTATTATAGTTTTGATTTGCATTTTCCCTAATGATGAGTGCTATTGAGTATGTTTTCATGTGTCTGTTGGCCATTTGTGTATCTTCTTTGGAGAAATGTCTGTTCATGTCTTCTCCCCATTTTTATTTTTTACTAAAAAAATTTTTTTTAATGTTTATTTTTGAGAGAGAGAGTGCAAACAGGGGAGGGGCAAAGAGAGAGGGAGATACAGAATCTGAAGCAGGCTCCAGGCTCTGAGCTGTCAGCACAGAGCCCAACACGGAGCTCAAACTCACAAACTGTGAGGTCATGTTCTGAGCCTAAACTGGACGTTTAACCAACGGAGCCACCTGGGTGCCCCTTCCACCCATTTTTAAATTGGATTTTTTTGTTTTTTGTTTTGGTGTTGAATTGTATCAATTCTTTATATATTTTGATTATTCACCCTTTATTGGATGTCATTTGCAGATATTTTCTCCCATTCAGAAGGTTGCCTTTTAGTTTTGTTTCTTTCACTGTACAGAGCTTTTTATTTTGATGTAGTCCCAATAGTTTATTTTTGCTTTTGTTTCACTTGTCTCAGGAGACCTATCTAGAAAGATGTTGCTACGACTAACATCAGAGAATTACTGCCGCATTCTCTGCTAGGATGTTTATGGTTTCAGGTCTCACCTATAGGTCTTAATCCATTTTGAGTTTATTTTTGTGTTTGGCATAAGAAAGTGATCTAGTGTCATTCTTTTGAATGTAGCTATACAGTTTTCCCATATTGAAGATACTTTTTCCCATTGCATATTCTTGCCTCCATTGTTGAAGATTAATTGACCATATAACTGTGGGTTTATTTCTGGGCTTTCTATACTGTTCTCTTGCTCTACATGTCTAATTTAGTGCCAGTGCCATCCTGTTTTGATTATTACAGCTTTGTAATATAACTTGAAGTCTGGAATGTGATACCTCCAGTTTTGTTTTTGTTTTTCAAGATTGCTTGGCTATTTGGGGTCTTTTGCAGTTCCACACAAATTTTAGGATTGTTTGTTCTAGTTCTGTGAAAAATGCTGTTGATATTTTGATCGGGATTGCATTAAGTGTGTAGATTGCTTTGGGCAGTATGGACATTTTTTTAAAGAATTTTTTTTTAAGTAATCTCCACACCTAACATGGCACTTGAACTCACAACCCTGAGATCAAGAGTCATGTACTCCACTGACAGAGCCATCCAGCTACCTCTGGATAGTATGGACATTTTAACGATATTTGTTCTTCTAATTCATAAGCATGGCATGTCTTTCCATTTCTTTGTGTCATTTTCAATTTCTTTCATTAGTGTTTTATAATTTTTAGAGTACAGGTCTTTTACCTGTTAGGTTAGGTTTATCCTTAGGGATTTTGTTATTTTTGCTGTAATTATAAATGGCATTGTTTTCTTAATTTCTATTTCTGCTGCATCATTGTTAGTGTATAGAAATGCAACAGATTTCTGAACATTGATTTTGTATCCTGTCACTTTACTGAATTCATTTATCACTTCTAGCAGTTTTTAAGTGGAGTCTTTAGGGTTTTCTATCTATAGCATTATGTCATCTGGAATACTGGAAGTTTTACTTCTTCCTTACCAATTTGGATGCCTTTTGCTCCTTTCTGTTGTCTGATTGCTGTGTCTAGGACTTCTAGTACTATGTTGAATAGAAGTACTGGGAGTGGACATCCTTATCTTGTTCCTGACCTTGGAGGAAAAGCTCTCAGTTTTTCACCCTTGAGTGTGATGTTAGCTATGGGTTTTTCATATATGGCCTTTATTATGTTGAGATATGTTCCTTCTAAACCTACTTTGTTGAGGGTTTTATCATGAATGGGTGTGGTACTTGTCAAATGATTTTTCTGCATCTATTGAAATGATCATATGGTTCTTATTCTTTCTCTTACTGATATGATGTATCATATTGATTTGTGAGTAATGAACCACCCTTGCATTCCAGGAATTAATCTCACTTGGTCATGGTGAGTGATTTTTTTAAAATGTACTGTTGGTTTCCATTTGCCAATATTTTATTGAATATTTTTGCATTTATGTTCATCAGAGATATTGGCCTACACTTCTGTTTTTTGTGTGTGGTGTCTTTATCTGATTTTGGAATCAGGGTAATGCTGGCCTCATGGAATTAATTTGGAAGGTTTCCTTCCTCTTCTGTTTTTGGAAAAGTTTGAGAAGAATAGCTATTAACCCTTTTTTAAATGTTTGGTAGAATTCACCTGTATAGCCGTCTGGTCCTGAATTTTTTGTTTTTTGGGAGTTTTTTATTATTATCATTAATTTTTGAGAAAGAGCGAGCGCAAGTGAGTGAGGGACAGAGAGAGGGGGGAAGAGAGAGAATCCTACAAGGGGCAGAGGAGAGAGAGAGAATGTGGAGCCAGAAGCAGGGCTCGAGCTCACCTGATGTAGGGCTCCACTTCACGAACCACGAGATCGTGACCTGAGCCGAAGTTGGACGCTGAACTGATTGAGCCACCCAGGCACCGTTTTCTGGGAGTTTTTTGATTCCCGATTCAGTTTTCATTGGTGGTAATTGGTCTGTTCAAATTTTCTATTTCTTCCTGATTCTGTTTTGGGAGGTTATATGTTTCTAGGAATTTATCCATTTCTTCTGTGTTGCCCATTTGTTGGCATGTAGTTTTTCATAATATTCTCTTCTCAATTGTTTGTATTTCTGTGGTGTTGGTTGTTATTTCTCGTCTTTATCAATTTGGTGTTCTTTTCAAAGAACCAGCTCCTGGGTTTCATTGACCTGTTCTGTTTTTAGTTTCTATATCTTTTATTTCTGCTCTAATCTTTATTGTTTCCTCCTTTTGCTGGGTTGCTGAGTTTGGGTTTTGTTTGTTCTTTTTCTCGCTGCTAATAAGCCATCTAAGACTGGAGTTCATGAAAAATTTTAACCTCTTTATCTCTCTAGCAGTGCTTTTGGCCTTAAAGTTTATTATGTCTCATATTAATATGCCATACTAGCCATCTTTTGGTTAAAATCTGCATGATATATGTATTTTACCATTCTTTTATTTTAAAATTCTCTCTGCCTTATTTTTTTTTTTTTGATGTCTTTCAAAGAGAGTATAATTGTGTTTTAATTTTATCTAGTCTGGCAATCTTACCTTTTATGAAGCATTTAATCCCCATTATCATTTAATATCATTTCTCATATATTTAGGTTTAAATCTATTATTCTACTTTGTGATTTATATTTGTCTAATTTCTTTTTCTCTATTTTATTGAATTCTTTTGGATTCATTAAGGTTTTTTGAATAATCATTCTATATTTTCCCCTTTACTTAGGAGTTATGGTATGTTTTTAGTCTTTTTTTTTTTAAGTTTATTTATTTATTTTGGGAGAGAGAGAGAGAGTGCGTGAGCATACACCCATGAGCAGGGAAGGGGCAGAGACAGAAGGAGAGGCAGGATCCTAAGCAGGCTCTGATTGAGCCACCCAAGTGCCCCATTTTTCTATTCCTTTTTTTTTTTTTAATGTTTATTTTTGAGAGAGAGGGAGAGAGACAGAGCATGAGTGGGGGAGGGTCAGAGAGAGAGAGAGAGGGAGACACAGAATCTTATGTAGGCTCCAGGCTCTGAGCTGTCAGCACAGGGCTCGATGTGGGGCTCAAACTCACAGACCACGAGATCATGACCTGAGTTGAAGTCAGATGCCCAACCAACTGAGCCACCCAGGCACCCCCAATTTTTCTATTCTTATACTGGAAACAGTATTAGTTATTACGGCTTAAAAGAAATTCTTTTTATTTATTTATTTTTTTTAAATTAATTTATTTTTTTAATATATGAAATTTACTGTCAAATTGGTTTCCATACAACACCCAGTGCTCATCCCAAAAGGTGCCCTTCTCAATATCCATCACCCACCCTACCCTCCCTCCCACCCCCCATCAACCCTCAGTTTGTTCTCAGTTTTTAAGAGTCTCTTATGCTTTGGCTCTCTCCCACTCTAACCTCTTTTTTTTTTTTCCTTCCCCTCCCCCATGGGTTTCTGTTACGTTTCTCAGGATCCACATAAGAGTGAAACCATATGGTATCTGTCTTTCTCTGTATGGCTTATTTCACCTAGCATCACACTCTCCAGTTCCATCCACGTTGCTACAAAAGGCCATATTTCATTTTTTCTCATTGCCACATAGTATTCCATTATGTATATAAACCACAATTTCTTTATCCATTCATCAGTTGATGGACATTTAGGCTCTTTCCATAATTTGGCTATTGTTGAGAGTGCTGCTATAAACATTGGAGTACAAGTGCCCCTATGCATCAGTACTCCTGTATCCCTTGGATAAATTCCTAGCAGTGCTATTGCTGGGTCATAGGGTAGGTCTATTTTTAATTTTCTGAGGAACCTCCACACTGCTTTCCAGAGCGGCTGCACCAATTTGCATTCCCACCAACAGTGCAAGAGGGTTCCCGTTTCTCCACATCCTCTCCAGCATCTATAGTCTCCTGATTTCTTCATTTTGGCCACTCTGACTGGCGTGAGGTGATATCTGAGTGTGGTTTTGATTTGTATTTCCCTGATAAGGAGCGAAGTTGAGCATCTTTTCATGTGCCTGTTGGCCATCCAGATGTCTTCTTTAGAGAAGTGTCTATTCATGTTTTCTGCCCATTTCTTCACTGGGTTATTTGTTTTTCGGGTGTGGAGTTTGGTGAGCTCTTTATAGATTTTGGATACTAGCCCTTTGTCCATTATGTCATTTGCAAATATCTTTTCCCATTCCGTTGGTTGCCTTTTACTTTTGTTGGTTGTTTCCTTTGCTGTGCAGAAGCTTTTTATCTTCATAAGGTCCCAGTAGTTCACTTTTGCTTTTAATTCCCTTGCCTTTGGGGATGTGCCGAGTAAGAGATTGCTACGGCTGAGGTCAGAGAGGTCTTTTCCTGCTTTCTCCTCTAAGGTTTTGATGGTTTCCTGTCTCACATTCAGGTCCTTTATCCATTTTGAGTTTATTTTTGTGAATGGTGTGAGAAAGTGGTCTAGTTTCAACCTTCTGCATGTTGCTGTCCAGTTCTCCCAGCACCATTTGTTAAAGAGACTGTCTTTTTTCCATTGGATGTTCCTTCCTGCTTTGTCAAAGAGGAGTTGGCCATACGTTTGTGGGTCTAGTTCTGGGGTTTCTATTCTATTCCATTGGTCTATGTGTCTGTTTTTATGCCAATACCATGCCATCTTGATGATGACAGCTTTGTAGTAGAGGCTAAAGTCTGGGATTGTGATGCTTCCTGCTTTGGTCTTCTTCTTCAAAATTACTTTGGCTATTCGGGGCCTTTTGTGGTTCCATATGAATTTTAGGATTGCTTGTTCTAGTTTCGAGAAGAATGCTGGTGCCATTTTGATTGGGATTGCATTGAATGTGTAGATAGCTTTGGGTAGTATTGACATTTTGACAATATTTATTCTTCCAATCCATGAGCAGGGAATGTCTTTCCATTTCTTTAAATCTTCTTCAATTACCTTCATAAGCTTTCTATAGTTTTCAGCATACAGATCTTTTACATCTTTGGTTAGATTTATTCCTAGGTATTTTATGCTTCTTGGTGCAATTGTGAATGGGATCAGTTTCTTTATTTGTCTTTCTGTTGCTTCATTGTTAGTGTATAAGAATGCAACTGATTTCTGTACATTGATTTTGTATCCTGCAACTTTGCTGAATTCATGTATCAGTTCTAGCAGACTTTTGGTGGAGTCTACAGGATTTTCCATGTATAATATCATGTCATCTGCAAAAAGCGAAAGCTTGACTTCATCTTTGCCAATTTTGATGCCTTTGATTTCCTTTTGTTGTCTGATTGCTGAAGCTAGAACTTCCAGCACTATGTTAAACAACAGCGGTGAGAGTGGGCATCCCTGTCATGTTCCTGATCTCAGGGAAAAAGCTCTCAGTTTTTCCCCGTTGAGGATGATGTTAGCTGTGGGCTTTTCATAAATGGCTTTTATGATGTTTAAGTATGTTCCTTCTATCCCGACTTTCTCAAGGGTTTTTATTAAGAAAGGGTGCTGGATTTTGTCAAAGGCCTTTTCTGCATCGATTGACAGGATCATATGGTTCTTCTCTTTTTTTTTTGTTAATGTGATGTATCACGTTGATCGATTTGCGAATGTTGAACCAGCCCTGCATCCCAGGAATGAATCCCACTTGATCATGGTGAATAATTCTTTTTATATGCCGTTGAATTCCATTTGCTAGTATCTTATTGAGAATTTTTGCATCCATATTCATCAGGGATATTGGCCTGTAGTTCTCTTTTTTTACTGGGTCTCTGTCTGGTTTAGGAATCAAAGTAATACTGGCTTCATAGAATGAGTCTGGAAGTTTTCCTTCCCTTTCTATTTCTTGGAATAGCTTGAGAACGATAGGTATTATCTCTGCTTTAAACGTCTGGTAAAACTCCCCTGGGAAGCCATCTGGTCCTGGACTCTTATTTGTTGGGAGATTTTTGATAACCGATTCAATTTCTTCACTGGTTATGGGTCTGTTCAAGCTTTCTATTTCCTCTTGATTGAGTTTTGGAAGAATGTGGGTGTTTAGGAATTTGTCCATTTCTTCCAGGTTGTCCAATTTGTTGGCATATAATTTTTCATAGTATTCCCTGATAATTGTTTGTATCTCTGAGGGATTGGTTGTAATAATTCCATTTTCATTCATGATTTTATCTATTTGGGTCATCTCCCTTTTCTTTTGAGAAGCCTGGCTAGAGGTTTGTCAATTTTGTTTATTTTTTCAAAAAACCAACTCTTGGTTTTGTTGATCTGCTCTACCATTTTTTTAGATTCTATATTGTTTATTTCTGCTCTGATCTTTATTATTTCTCTTCTTCTGCTGGGTTTAGGCTGCCTTTGCTGTTCTGCTTCTATTTCCTTTATGTGTGCTGTTAGATTTTGTATTTGGGATTTTTTTTTGTTTCTTGAGATAGGCCTGGATTGCAATGTATTTTCCTCTCAGGACTGCCTTTGCTGTGTCCCAAAGCGCTTGGATTGTTGTATTTTCATTTTCGTTTGTTTCCATATATTTTCTAATTTCTTCTCTAATTGCCTGGTTGACCCACTCATTCGTTAGTAGGGTGTTCTTTAACCTCCATGCTTTTGGAGGTTTTCCAGACTTTTTCCTGTGGTTGATTTCAAGCTTCATAGCATTGTGGTCTGAAAGTATGCATGATATAATTTCAATTCTTGTAAACTTATGAAGGGCTGTTTTGTGACCCAGTATGTGATCTATCTTGGAGAATGTTCCATGTGCACTCGAGAAGAAAGTATATTCTGTTGCTTTGGGATGCAGAGTTCTAAATATATCTGTCAAGTTCATCTGATCCAATGTATCATTCAGGGCCCTTGTTTCTTTATTGACTGTGTGTCTAGATGATCTATCCATTTCTGTAAGTGGGGTGTTAAAGTCCCCTGCAATGACCACATTCTTATCAATAAGGTTGCTTATGTCTATGAGTAATTGTTTTATATATCTGGGGGCTCGGTATTCGGCGCATAGACATTTATAATTGTTAGCTCTTCCTGATGGATAGACCCTGTAATTATTATATAATGCCCTTCTTCATCTCTTGTTACAGCCTTTAATTTAAAGTCTAGTTTGTCTGATATAAGTATGGCTACTCCAGCTTTCTTTTGACTTCCAGTAGCATGATAAATAGTTCTCCATCCCCTCACTCTCAATCTAAAGGTGTCCTCAGATCTAAAATGAGTCTCTTGTAGGCAGCAAATAGATGGGTCTTGTTTTTTTTATCCATTCTGATACCCTATGTCTTTTGGTTGGCGCATTTAATCCATTTACATTCAGTGTTATTATAGAAAGATACGGGTTTAGAGTCATTGTGATGTCTGTATGTTTTATTCTTGTAGTGATGTCTCTGGTACTTTGTCTCACAGGATCCCCCTTAGGATCTCTTGTAGGGCTGGTTTAGTGGTGACAAATTCCTTCAGTTTTTGTTTGTTTGGGAAGACCTTTATCTCTCCTTCTATTCTAAATGACAGACTTGCTGGATAAAGGATTCTCGGCTGCATATTTTTTCTGTTTAGCACACTGAAGATATCGTTCCAAGCCTTTCTGGCCTGCCAAGTTTCAAAAGAGAGATCAGTCACCAGTCTTATAGGTCTCCCTTTATATGTGAGGGCACGTTTATCCCTTGCTGCTTTCAGAATTTTCTCTTTATCCTTGTATTTTGCCAGTTTCACTATGATATGTCGTGCAGAAGATCGATTCAAGTTACGTCTGAAGGGAGTTCTCTGTGCCTCTTGGATTTCAATGCCTTTTTCCTTCCCCAGTTCAGGGAAGTTCTCAGCTATAATTTGTTCAAGTACCCCTTCAGCACCTTTCCCTCTCTCTTCCTCCTCTGGGATACCAATTATGCGTATATTATTTTTTTTTAGTGTATCACTTAGTTCTCTAATTTTCCCCTCATACTCCTGGATTTTTTTATCTCTCTTTCTTTCAGCTTCCTCTTTCTCCATAACTTTATCTTCTAGTTCACCTATTCTCTCCTCTGCCTCTTCAAGCCGAGCCATCGTGGATTCCATTTTGTTTTGCATTTCGTTTAAAGCGTTTTTCAACTCCTCGTGACTGTTCCTTAGTCCCTCGATCTTTGTGGCAAGAGATTCTCTGCTGTCCTGTATACTGTTTTCAAGCCCAGCGATTAATTTTATGACTATTATTCTAAATTCACTTTCTATTATATTATTTAAATGCTTTTTGATCAGTTCATTAGCTGTTGTTATTTCCTGGAGATTCTTCTGAGGGGAATTCTTCCGTTTGGTCATTTTGGATAGTCCCTGGAGTGGTGAGGACCTGCAGGGCACTTCCCCTGTGCTGTGGTGTATAACTGGAGTTGGTGGGCGGGGACGCAGTCCGACCTGATGTCTGCCCCCAGCCCACCGCTGGGGCCACAGTCAGACCGGTGTGTGCCTTCTCTTCCCCTCTCCTAGGGGTGGGATTCCCTGTGGGGTGGCGTGGCCTGGTCCGTCTGGGCTACTTGCACACTGCCAGGCTTGTGGTGTTGGGGATCTGGCCTATTAGCTGGGGTGGGTAGGCAAGGTGCACGGGGGCAGGAGGGGCAGGCTTAGCTCGCTTCTCCTTAGGTGATCCACTTCAGGAGGGGCCCTGTGGCAGCGGGAGGGAGTCAGATCCGCTGCCGGAGGTTTGGCTCCGCAGAAGCACAGAGTTGGGTGTTTGCGCGGAGCAAGCAAGTTCCCTGGCAGAAACTGGTTCCCTTTGGGATTTTGGCTGGGGGATGGGCGGGGGAGATGGCGCTGGCGCCTTTGTTCCCCGCCAAGCTGAGCTCTGCCGTCCGGGGGCTCAGCAGCTCTCCCTCCCTTTGTCCTCCAGCCTTCCCGCTTTCCGAGCAGAGCTGTTAACTTATGACCTCCCAGACGCTAAGTCGCGCTTGCTGTCGGAACACAGTCTGTCCGGCCCCTCCGCTTTTGCCAGCCAGACTCGGGGGCTCTGCTTGGCCGGCGAGCCGCCCCTCCGCCCCGGCTCCCTCCCACTAGTCCAGTCCGTGGAGCGCGCACCGCCTCGCCGCCCTTCCTACCCTCTTCCGTGGGCCTCTCGTCTGCGCTTGGCTCTGGAGACTCCGTTCTGCTAATCCTCTGGCGGTTTTCTGGGTTATTTAGGCAGGTGTAGGTGGAATCTAAGTGATCAGCAGGATGCGCAGTGAGCCCCGCGTCCTCCTACGCCGCCATCTTCCCTCCCTCTCCAAAAGAAATTCTTTTTAAATTAAATTTTTATTTTTCTATTTAGAGAAAGTGTAAGTTGGGGAAAGGGGCAAAGGGAGAGAGAGACAGAATCTCAAGCAGGCTCCATGCTCAGCATGGAGCCCGAACCCAGGGCTCGATCCCACAACCCTGGGATCATGACCTGCACGGAAATCAAGACTTGGATGCTTAACCAACTGAGCCACGTAGGAGCACCCCTATGGCTTGAAAATAATTCTTAATTCAGGTCCTGTTGGGTTCAGTTCACATGTGTTGTTTCTTCTTGATTGCTGAAGATGCCACAGGCTATAGCTATATGGATCAGAAAGCATCCACTTCGTGGCACTGCCTAGGCTGAATCATCAACTGTGGTCCATTGACCTCCACAGAGTCTAATAGCTGTCTCAAGAGTTGAAACATTTGACATACCCACTTAGTATATTTATTGAGTGCCTACTATATGCTGGCATTGTGAATGTTGTAACAATCCAAACAGTCTCTGTTCTCGTGACATTTATATTCTAGTTTATTAAAAGGAAATTAGTTATTGTTTGTTGAGTACAATGCTTTACTTAAAAAATACTAAGGGCCTTCTTCATGATTATTAATGAAGTTTGGTCCTTTATTGGTCTTTGTTCTCTGCATTTTAAATATTTCTGAAGACATGGTAATTTGAAAAATGCTTGATTGCTGGTGATGCAGTCTTCAACAGAGGTCCATGTTTTAGTGTGTACATCATTCACTGGATAAAAAATTATGGATTTCTGTGAATTGAGGCCAAGTTTATGGCAGCTATCTGTGTAATGAGGCCAAATTTATGGCAGGCTACAACACCTGCAGGAGTGGAAAAGGCTGCCACCAAAACCTGAACATACTCTGAAGGTACCTGCCCCCCTGCATCCTTCCTGAAAATACCCTACCCACCGAGAATGCATGTCTTTACTTTCTCAGTCTGTAAAGAGGGATGGCTGAAAAAAAAAGGAAATTTTGCAAATAGTCTTATTAATACTACTAGCCTTTTATGAAAACTAGTCACACAGAGAAGTAACTGAAAATTGCTCTTTTGGATACATGCTGACTCAGGGAGGGGACTGGTGGAAATTTCTTTGAATTCAGGTTTAAATTATTTCCCTTCATAGAAAACCAAAAAGATACCACACCAAGCTGAATGACTCCATTGTTCACCTTAAATGCTGGTGGGTGACTTAGAAAGCTGGCTTATTTTAACAACTGGAAGGCAGAACTATACATTTCTGCACAAGATTGGTGAATTAATATTTATCATGGAAACTACGAGTTATTTCAGATTCTTCATTACATGTCATGGATATTACAGTATTCATAGTAAAAATCACGATTAGTCATCTTTTCTAAAACAGTTCTTTGACAAATGTGTCTCTGAGATTCTAAAAGACACAGGAAAAAAAAATCAGAGCACATTGTAACCCAGTCAAGACATAAATGATGTACGTTCTTGCCAGATGATACTTATCAGAATGTTTACCAAAATGAGGCTGCGTTCAGTGCCCTCTGTTAGCTCCTTTGCACGGTTCTGTGTATATCCTGTAAAGATTGGCCTGTCGTAACTCACAAAGATTAAAATATTATTCCTCTTTATTTCTATATCTTTATGTAGATCTGGGTCTCAAAATTCTGTGACCTAAAAAAGAAAAAAAGAAATGGCCTAGATTAGGGGGACCTGGCTGGCTCAGTCAGTAGAGTATGCGAGTCTTGATCTCAGGGTTGTAAGTTTGAGCCCATGTTGGGTATAGAGATTACTTAAAAATAAAATCTTGAAAAGAAAAGAAAAAAGAAAGAAGAGAAGGGAAAAGAAAAAAAAAAAAATGTCCTGGATTCTAAACATGGCATTTGCTTTTGGCTTCCTTTAAATCACTTGTGGTCAAATTTGCTAAAACTTGTAGCCTGATGAAACAAAGGAGAAACTTTTCCTGGGTGGCTCACTTGGTTAAACGTCTGACTTCAGCTCAGGTCATGATCTCGGCTCAGGTGATGATTTCAGCTCAGGTCATGGTGTCACTCACGGTTGGTGAGTTCCAGCCCTGCATCAGGCTCTCTGCTTGCAGCACAGAGCCTGCTTTGGATTCTCTGCCTCTCTGTCTCCAAACATAAATAAACATTTAAGAATAAATAATAAATAAGTAAACATCATCGGAAGGTGGGGATTAAAAAAAACATTTTTAATAGAACAAAAAAATGTATATATTGAGTAGATTCAAATTGGCATGAATTATAATTGTTATCCTGGTTGCTTCAGACAGCTGATAGTGGACTGTTCAGTTGTTTCCACCAAAGTGCCCAGAAAGGCCAGTGAGTGTGAATGAGAGTTACCTCTGCCTCAGTGTTTTATCACAGCAGATTATGTAATTTACCATCATGTTTCTATTGTAGTTTTTCCATTGGAATGGACAAGCACACCATGTTTCATTTATTCCACAGCTATCTATATATTGTATCTAGTATGTTCAAGGCTCTGTGTTAGATTCTGAAAATATGATGGTGAATAACAAATACATCAGAGTGTTCAGAAGTAAGCACTTTATCACCATTTTACATAACAACAAACACTTCTCTCATATTTTCTTATAAAAATTAAATAGGAAGGTCTGTGTAACCTGGGACATAGTAAGTGCCCAAAACATGAGTGCTTGAATGACAACATGAACTAAATGAAATGTATGAATCTTGATTAGCTCTCAAATAGCAAACAAACAGCTCAAAAGGATGACATTCTTGGGTCAATTATGAACATTTAGAGTCCAAATGGATATGTTTATGAAAGCATTATTGTTCATTTTCTTCAGTGTGGCAACAACAATGGGATTATGAAAGAGAACATCCTTGACCATAAATGATGCTTGAGGAAGTATTTGGGGTGAAGCATCATGATATCTGCAGCTTAGTTTCAGTGTTTCAGAAATAAGTATAGTCATATAAAGAAGAACGTTAACAATGGTTTCATGTTGGTGGTGGGTTATGGATGTCCATCATACTGTTCTTTCAGCTTTTCTGGAAGTTTGAAAACTTCCAGCATAAAAGTTGGGAAAAACATTTAGTTCCTTTTTCTCCCCTGTTAAGAATAATTTACAATTAAGCAATTCCCCCAAAGGGAATCTATCCCCCAAAATATTAGTTAGAAATTAGAGACCATACAAATTTAAGACTGTTTCAGGAAGGATTTTGTTGTTTTTCTTTTATTTATTTTTTTCTTTTTTTTAAATTTTATTTTTTATTTTTTAAAATTTACATCCAAATTCGTTAGCATATAGTGCAATGATGATTTCAGGAGTAGATTCCTTAGTGCCCCTTACCCATTTAGCCCATCCCTCTCCCACAACCCCTCCAGTAACTCTCAGTTTGTTCTCCATAGTTATGAGTCTCTTCTGTTTTGTCCCCCTCCCTGTTTTTTTTTTTTTTATAAATATTTTTTAATGTTTTATTTATTTTTAAGACAGAGAGAGCACGAGCAGGGGAGGGGCAGAGAGAGAGGGAGACACAGAATCTGAAGCAGGCTCCAGGCTCTGAGCTGTGAGCACAGAGCCCAACGTGGGGCTTGAAGTCACAAACTGTGAGATCATGGCCTGAGCCAAAGTCGGACGCTTAACCAGCTGAGCCACCCAGGCGCCCCCCCCTCCCTGTTTTTATATTATTTTTGCTTCCCTTCCCTTATGTTCATCTGTTCTGTATCTTAAAGTCCTCATATGAGTGAAGTCATATGATTTTTGTCTTTCTCTGACTAATTTCACTTAGTATAATACCCTCTAGTTCCATCCACGTAGTTGCAAATGGCAAGATTTCATTCTTTTTGATTGCCGAGTAATACTCCGTTGTATATATATACCACATCTTCTTTATCCATTCATCCATTAATGGACATTTGGGCTCTTTCCATACTTTGGCTATTGTTGATAGTGCTGCTATAAACATGGGGGTGCATGTGTCCCTTCGAAACAGCATACCTGCATCCCATGGATAACTGCCTAGTAGTGCAATTTCTGGGTTGTAGGGTAGTTCTATGAGGAACCTCCGTACTGTTTTCCAGAGTGGCTGCACCAGCTTGCATTCCCATGTTGTTGTTTTTCTTTTAAATCTAAGTTATCTCAATCAAGGGTAAATGCAGATCTGAGGCAACATTGTTCCTGAACTTTGTCACAGTAATTTAACTTTTATTTGCCTGAACTCTGTTTTACCTTGTACATTCACCTTTGCCAGAGGAATTGTCTCTTCACAGTCACTAGCAAGGTACTTTCACTTAGTCCACACAAACTATTACATTATAGCAAACCAGGGGGTCAGGGGAGTGTGGAGCCAAGATTATCAGAAGATACAGTTTCACTTGGTGAGTTTACAGTTTTATTGGGGGGTTAAACATGATGAAGGTGAAGAACACACTCAGAACAATTTAGAAGTTACAGTTGAAAATAGTACAGTTCCAAAGGGACTTATAAAGAGGAAGCTGTAGCTAATATCAGCTTAGAAACAAAGCTGTCATGGTAATCTAGATGTTAACAGCAACTAGACATCCATTGATTTAAGACCTTCCCATAGATTAAATTTTTCTTCAAGTCCCAAGCAAATGCAGGGCACCACCACTGGGATTTTCTGATGCTACCCTCATTAACAACTCAGCCATTCTTTTCCCTGAAGTTGAAGGCAGGGAGTAACATTATACATGTAATCATACAGAAATTGTTTTTTGACCGTGGTTTTCATCAAGTCCACAAAGCTCCAAATAGTAAGTAAAGAATGTATCTACCATGCCAAATATATATTGTTTACTGCAATATAACACAATAGTAAGTCCTTCAAGTCAGACTTAAGAGAGTGTCATTGACTTTCTCAAGCAATGCCCGAAAAAATGATTGATCCCCTAAAAAAGTGATGGTAGGAAAAAATGAGCTCAGTTTATAACAGGCACTAAAAACTTCTGCAGAGTCTATGACAGATTCATTAAAAATGTTTATCCTGTCTGACCAAGACTATTAAAATTATGATATATTTGCTCAGGCAGCTTCTGCTAATACAAAATTCATCAACCTGATATTTTGCTGAAGACTGAAGATTCATTTTTAACTAAGGGAAAATGTAGAAAACTGTTTCTTTTTACCTGTAGGTGGTGCTATGTATTGTATTATGTAAGCACAAGCCTGCCTAGTTTTGAAGTTGGAAAGCTTGCTAAAGATTATGCATCTTATTTTACAGATAAACAAACTGAGACTCATTGAAATTTTGTCCTGTTTAAAGTAAAAATTCTGGGGGCGCCTGGGTGGCTCAGTCGGTTAAGCAGCCGACTTCGGCTCAGGTCATGATCTCACGGTCTGTGAGTTCGAGCCCCACGTCCGGCTCTGTGCTGACAGCTTGGAGCCTGGAGCCTGTTTCGGATTCTGTGTCTCCCTCTCTCTGACCCTCCCCTCTTCGTGCTCTGTCTCTCCCTGTCTCAAAAATAAATAAAACATTACGAAAAAAATTTAAAGAAGATAAAGTAAAAATTCTGGTTAGAGGCAGATGCAAGACTATAGCCTCTTTTGTAAAATTTTTAATGTATGATTTATTAGAGAAAAAATTAGTCATTCCATAATTAATTCAAACAGTATTCTACTGTTGTGACAGGTTTAAGAGTTTATTTTACTGATTGACGAAGTCTTCTTTAGAAAGTTCTAAAAGAAAATTTGCCTAACTTAAATGAAAACAGATTATAAAAAAAGATGATAGGCTATCATTATGCATACATCTAAATTATTTTACCAAAGAGGAACGCCCAGTGGTGAAAGAACATGTTTAAAGAAGTAATTCATTTAAAAGGAAACACAAATTCTTAATAATAATAATAATAAAACTCACTGGGGTGCCTGGGTGGCTCAGTCCTTTAAGTCTCTGACTCTTCATTTTGGGTCAGGTCATGATCTCAGGGTCATGGGTCCTGGGATCAAGACCAGCCTCAGGCTCCATGCTGGGCATGGAACCTGCTTGGGATTCCCTCTCCCTCTCTTTTTGCCCCTCCCTGCTCTCCCTGTCTTTCTCTCTGTCTCTCAAAACAAACAAACAAACAACAAAAAACACAAACAAAACAAAAAACCCACAACTCACTAACAATCAAAACAAAACTAAAACAGCAGTGTGGCACTCCTTATTTCTTCTAGATCAGCAAAAATTCTGTGATTATCCTCAGAGATATTGAGGCAATGGTAAAATAGACACCTCGCCCCCTTGTCAGTGGGAGTGTAAATTGGTACCACTTTTCTGAAAGTTAATTTGACATATGTTATCAGGAACCTTAAATTGTTCAAACTCTGACGTTTAGTAGTTCAGCCTCTGGGCTCTTGCCTGGAGGGATAATAAGAAATGTGGACAATGAGTTATATACAAAGATATTGATCACAGCATTATTAATGGTATATATAAATAAGAAAATAATTTTCTAAATTAGGGTGTTGTTATGATTTTAGGCAGCCATTTACAGACTGCTTGCAAATAATTTTAACTAACATAAGAATATATACATAATATTTTACTGAATTAAATGGGAGGTTAAAATCTACAAATCTGGTGTTTCCTCAGTTATATAAAAACACTAACCATACTTGGAGAAAAAGAATGAAAAACACTAACAGAGGTTTTTCCTGATGTGAGATAAATTAGTACTTTTCTCCCTACTTTTCAAGTTAATTATACTTTTTACAAAAGTATACTAAGTATATTTATAGACAGATTTTTTTTTTTTTTTTTTTTTTAAGAAATAAGTAGCATTCATTCATTCATTGAAAGTAAGCTCTAGGCCCAGCATGGGGCTTGAACTCACAACCCCAAGATCAAGAGTTGCATACTCTACTGATTGAGCCAGCCAGGCCTCCCAGTTAAGTAGCATTTTAAAAGATTTTGAAACTTGTCACTCTGTAGATCATCTGAGGCTGGGAGATTCTCTGTCTTCCTGGTTTGCTCCCTTTTACTGGTAGTCAGAATGAGGAAACCCTACAGTGTTATTTCCCAGAGGCAGAATAATTATGGCTGACTCACTTTCCCTTTTAACTCTTTGAATAAGACTGAGAAAAGTCAGTTGAGCGTCTCTTTGTTTGTGCTCAGGTTGTGATCCCAGGGTCTGGACTGAACATGGAGACTACTTAAGATTCTCTCTCTCTCTCTCTCTCTCTCTCTCTCTCTCTGTCCCTCTGCCCCTTTCTCTGCTCATGCGTGCTCTTTCTCTCTCTCTCTCTAAAAAAAAAAAAAAAATGAAATAAAATAAATTGAGAAAGTTTCTAAACCCCAAAGTCTAAAGTTCATTTTATTATTATTTTTTTATGTTTACTTATTTTTGAGAGAGAGACAGAGCATGAGCAGGGGAGGAACAGACAGAGAGGGAGACAAAGAATCTGAAGCATGTTCCAGGCTCTGAGCTGTCAGCACAGAGCCCGATGTGGGGCTTGAACTCAGGAACCCCGAGATCATGACCTAAGCCGAAGTTGGACACTTAACTGACTAAGCCACCCAGGTGCCCCCTAAAGGTCATTTTAAATGATCATCATGTCTAAACACACCTCCCTTAATATATGTTGTCCACTTTTCTTCTTCAAGATTTTATTTCTCTCTTCTTTGTTTTAGCCTATGGTTTTTGTTGACTCGATTTTAAAATCTATTTTTGTGCATTATAATTCATATTAAGTTTTCTAACTAAGAAACTTTTTCTAACAGTGTTAATACATTCATAATAAGGAGCAGTCTTGCTAGCTGCTCCTTAGTTCATTCTTAAATTGGTTACTGAAAGCTGCTCGGTTTAATTGAAGAAGCCACTTGCTAGCTCCCAATCCCCAACTTAAAACCATTCATTCTTGTTCTAGGAAAAAAAAAAATGTTGGCTCATCTGAAACTTCTCTTTGTAATTAAAATTGTCTTGTAATGATGCAACTCATAAAAAACATATTCAGTGTTATGTAGTGAAAAGAGTCTAGAATTAAACTGCAAGAGACCTTGACTTTTGTCCTGGGGATTGGTTTGCAGGACAGTGAGGAATGAATGCTTTAGCATTTCCATCTGGCATTAATTACATGTGTAATCTTTGGCAAATTATTTATCCTCAGCTTCTTTGCCTATAAAATTACAGTGGTGGCCTGATGAACTGACAGAGGAGGAGAATATTTGAAATTGTGCTTACATTAGAAAGTCTGGGGCATGTAGCTCCCATCCACTTAGGATACCTTCTGATTTTGAAATGTTTTGCTGCTCACAGCATCCCTTCATAACAGCATCTACAGTAAGGAACCTCCTGGACCCTTGTCTCTCAAATTTGATCCCAGATCCCATAATTTAAAGGTACTGTTGGCTTCCATTTTCTTAGTTACTCAGATAAAGACAATGCTTAAGTGTTTGATCAAGGGGCATAGAAGCTGCTACTGAGCTCCTAAAATAATGCCTCGTGTCAGCCACAGCCATGAAGACATCTGGAAGAGTACAACAGCCATATGTGCAGATATTCCTTTGTTTTGCCCAGGGAAATGTTGGCAGAAACTAGTGTGTACTCTAATCCTCCCCATCCAGGGCCTGCCTTAACATGGGCGGGAATACATAGTTGGCTACCTACCACAAGGCATGATTTGAGGGGATACCAGACAAGGTGCTTCATCCAAAAATACCTTTTCCACTGCCGGTTAATCCAACGTTATTGAGCTTAACTTTGGCCCTTAAAAACCACCACAGATGCTTTAAAAGCACACTTTTCAAAAATGGGAAGAAAACTAACTTTAGGAGAACAAGGAGCACTCATAGTGTATAGTAAGTCAAGTTCAAACTAAAACTTTGGTGCGGCTCCCAGTGAAACTGTAAGAAAGATACTTCTGTACATTTCCTCTGACAAGAGTCCAGGGCATCCACATCCTAACACCTTGAATGATACATTAGCATCTTCACATTTCACATTTTCTTTATTCACTCCTAGGTTAGCAAATGTACCACGCTTTAATGGTAAGACAATTTGTGATGTCTCTCAGTTTGCCTATTTGTGTTTGAGTTGCTGTTGAAAAATAGATTTCAGGTCAAGATTTACTTTGTGCCTATTTTTAAAGTATTTTTTTGATCTGAATCATACTATAGTTTTTGGCCATCAGTGTGTTTACAGGGAAACATATTTCTTTCTGGGTGCCTTCTTAAACAACTACATTTAAAGGCAATAATTAAACTTTTAAATAAGAGATAATGAAAATATATTAAGTATAGGGGATATTTCTATGCCTTGCATTGTAAACTGTAAAAAATGAACAGGCTTTATGTTCTCTCAGTTCTTTGAGCTATTCATAGTTTATAAACATAGTCATGGTATTAGCTTATAACATAAATCTATCATCTTAAACTTAATTTATATTAATTAGTGCTGAAGACAAAAGTAAGACTCTGAGAAAACAGAATTCTGAGCATCCCAGATAGGTAGTGTAGCATGATCATGTTTGGCCACAGCTTGCCTAGTGAGATTTACAGTATATTTGACCCATTTTGTTGATATTTTTGTGATTCCTCTTCCTCTGCACATGAAAAGTATTCTCTCAAGTTTTAGATACTTATCCATGTGTTCAACAAATTATCTGTTGGGCACTCACTGTTTCCTGGGCGTTATGCTTATGCCCAAAACTACAAAGATGAATGAAAGCTCTCAGTGGGAGACAAAGACAATTGCAATGTAAAGATGCACAAACAAATATGTTTGAAGTTTGAAGAGGTCTCATGGGAGGGAGCTCGTAGCTCTGCCTGGGAATGTCAAGGAAGACCTGCCTGAGGAGGGGATGATTACCAGGGAAAGATACACTTGCCATCAAGGTTGAGTGAGAGAGAAAGGTGTATGTAGGAAGTGCCTGGCTGAGCTGTAGAGCACCTAGCCAGCCTGAGAGGTTCTAGGAAGCTGCTCTGAGAAGGACCCACTAAGGGTTGAAGAAAGATATGGGATAGGAGGGTCTTCGAGAAAGGCAGAGCAGAGGTATTGGCTTCACTTATTTAGGGGATAGCAAGTATTCAGAAAGACCAGGAGACAGGATCTGTGAGGGAGTTGATGAGGGAGGGATGAGGAGAAATAAACTTGGGAATGATAGCAATAGCTAATACTTACTGAGTTTTTGCCATGTGCAGTGCACCATGCTGAACACTTAGCATGTATTAGCTTATTTAATCCTCATATAATTCCATGAAATAGTTAGTATTATTATCTCCATTTTACAGAGGACGACATTGTGGTAGCATTAAAATATGCCCACAAATTCTTTGATACACTTCCTTTGAAGATGTAGACCCTAATTCCTCTTCCCTTGATTGTGGGCTAGTTAATGGCTTCCTTCTACTTAATAAAATATGGCAGAGGTGACGATTTGTGACTTTTTTTTTTTAAAGTTTATTTGTTTTGAGAGAGAACACAAGCAGGGGAGGGGCAGAGAGCACTTTCAGCACAGAGCCTGATGCAAGGCTCGAACTCACGAACCGTGAAATAATGACTGAGCTGAAATCAAAGTCAGTCGCTTAACTGACTGACCCACCCAGACACCCCTGACGATGTGTGACTTCTGACACTAAGTCATAAAAGGCATTATGACCTCCTTGCTCTCTATCATTCACTCTGGAGGAAGCCAGCTGCCATATGTTGAGGACACATAAGCAACCCTATGGAGAGGCCCACATGGCAAGAAAATGAGCCCTCCTGCCAGTGGCCATTATGGAACTGCAGCCTCCTGCCATCTGCCATGTGTGGGAGCCATTCAGAAAGATCCTCTATCCCCAGCCAAGCCTTCAAATGACTGCGGCCCCAAGCCTTGACTGCAACCTTATGAGAAATCCTGAGCCCAAATTACCTAGCTAAGCCCCCTCCCTAATTCCTGATCTCCATACAACTCTGGCACAAGTGTGTGTTGTTTTAAACTACTAAGTTATGAGGTGATTTGTTAGGCAGCACTGGATAAGTAATATAGGTAAGGAGGCATCAACATGTTGAACAACTTTCCCAAGTTCACATAACTCATAAATTACAAAATTCAAATTTGCACCTAGACATTCAAACTCCAGAGTCTGTGCACCTAAGCTGTACTCTTTGCCTTGAGAAGTAGACGGGGGCCTGTCTTTAGAGATCCAGTGCTTACATTACATTTACATACACACGCACCTATATATACACACATGTACACATACACACGCTTTCTGTGTTTTTCTTTTCTTTTCTTTTCTTTTCTTTTCTTTTCTTTTCTCTTCTTTTCTTTTCAGGACTTTATCTTGGCAGTAATAGGGAACCACTAAAAGCAACTGCATTTTAGAAAGACCTTTTGGTGTAGAGGCCTGATTGCTAGGGCCACAACTGGACTTAGAAGAACATTGTCAGGTAATCAAAGTAATCCAGACAGAGAATGGTGAGGTCTTAGACTAAGGCATGAGAGAGAAAGGATTAGACAGGTTCAACAAGTATTTATGGGGTAGACTTGAGGGACCCCTAGGTGACTGACTAGGTATCTGTGCTGGCTTGTGAGAGGGCAGGAGGGGCAGTGGGAGGACTTTCAGAACTGAGTCCATCATGGTGCCGCAGTGGATGGGTTAGTAGAGGATATTGGCAGCTGGGGGGACAGTGGGAGAGGATCATAATGAGTTCTGCCCTGGACATGGTGCATTTGAGATGTCTTTGAAACATTTAAGAGTGGTATCTGTGCTGGACTGGCACTGTAGAGGAGTGGTCTGAGCTGAACTGGAGATTTGGAGGTCACCAGCCAGCCTTTTAGAGGACGTTGAAGTGACAGCATGGATGACTGTCCATGACTGTCCAAGCCTGTGGAGAAGCTTCTGCACTGCGTTCTGAGGCATCTCTGAAAGCTCCCTGTGAACTTCCTGTGTGCGCCTGGTCTTATAGCTCATCTACTTAACTCATTTAGGCTCAACATTTATGTGAAGTTTAGCATCCAGAAAGCATGTAATAAATGAGTTTTGGAAGACACTAAATGCTTATTAATAATACATGCAAGGCAGTGGGTAGGGCAAGGCTTGACTCTATTTGCACATGCACAAGTAATGGAAGAAGACCTCTTGAAGAGTCCCATTGACTCATTAAATAGCTGCAGATTTTAATGAGGGTTTGATGTTTCCCATAGAGACACAAAATTTTATTTCTCTTTATTTCTGTCTCATTAGTGTTAACAACAATATAAAAAGGAGTCCCAGGCCTGGGATTCCAAAATTTTTCCTGATATTTTTAAGATTGAGTTTGCAGATGTAGTTTGGGGAAAGTTAACATAGACTAAGCTGAGGGGCGCCTGGGTGGCTCAGTCGGTTAAGCATCTCTTGATTTTAGCTCAGGTTATGACCTCACGGTTTGTTGAGTTCGAGCTCCACATTGGGCTCTGTGCTGACTATGCGGATCCTGCCTGGGATTCTCTCTCTCCCTCTCTCCTCTTCCTCTCTCTCTCCCCCTCCTTTCCTCAAAATATACGTTAAAAAAAAAAAAAAAGATTAGGGGCACCTGGATGGCTCAGTTGGTTAAGCGTCCCACTTCAGCTTAAGTCATGATCTCAAAATTCTTCATGAGTTTGAGCCTGACATCAGGCTCTCGTTGTCAGTGCAGAGCCTGCTTTGGTCCTCTGTCTCCCTCTCTCTGCCCCTCCCCTGCGTGCTCTCTCTCTCTCTCAAAATATAATAAACATTTAAAAATGTATTAAAAAATAATAAATAAAAAAATAAAAAAGATTAAACTGAGATTCTAAAGAGGGCTTCTTTAATAACATAAGCTTCTTTCACTGCCAGCTGTTCTAATGGTAACTTCCTGTCCATCTGGTAGTCATTATTTTTAAAAGTTGTATTTAAATGAAATAATGTCAGTGCTTAAACTTTTTTAGTAATTAGATATAGTGATTAGCTTCTTTTTAAAAATTATGCTTGGATTTTCAATTAAGAAAACCACACAGTCTTGAAATAATTGGTCCATAATATAGTTTCAAAAGCCCAAAACTTTTACAGACTAAAAAATACTGAATTAGAAAAATTGAGTTCCGTGGCTTTCATATTAAAGGTAAGCAAAAGTTTCCTACATATTTAACTAATTAAGACAGTTAGAAAACTTTAAACCAAGTTTCAATGCTATAGCTCTTTATAGTATGAAAATTGCTATAAATCTGCTGGGTATTTTAACCGAGGATGCTCATTTAGTAGGGTTATTAAGCCCTATAACATAATGCTACTTACTGAAGGCTTGTTTTGTTTCTTATTTTAAAACTCTCCAAAAGTAAAAAGGCTGGGAAAAGAAGAGAGTTAATTGAGTTCATCTGGAAGAAACTCCCATCTAATCCCCCAGTGTAAACCTTCTTACCCTTAAATCCTGCCCTACTTTGTCTCTGAGCCCAACCCCTGCCCAGGTCCTTCTCACCTGCCTTGAATCTTATGCTCTGTAGCTGGGTGGTGAGGCTTCATTCTGTCATTTAAAATTATTCTATAGTTATTTCATAGGTACTTAGGACAGGTTGGTTTCTGCAATTTACTTTTCTTGAAGACAACATTCTCGGCTTTATCTCCATTTTCCCATAGTGGATTAAACAATGATGATCACTGAACTTCCTGTTTTGAGTACTGTGACAGTTAATTTATGTGTCAGTTGGGCTAGGCTGTGACACCCAGTTGTTTGGTCAAATACCAGTCCAGATGTTTCTGTGAAGGTATTTTATAGATGTGATTAACACTTAAATCAGTAGACATTGAGTAAAGCAGATTATGTGAGTGGGCCTCATCCAGTTAGTTGAAGGCTAGAAGAGCAAAGACTGAAGTTCTCAAGACTGGAACATAGAAACCCTGCCTGAATTTCCACCCTGCTGCTCTGTGGATCAGACTCCAGACTGCAGTATCAACTCTCCCCTGAATCTCTAGCCTGTTGCCTGCCTGCCTGCCTGCCTGCCCTCAGATTTTGGATTTGTCAGCCCCCAGTATCACATGAGTCAATTCTGTAAAATCTCATTCTCTCCTACTGGTTCTGTTTTTCCGGAAAACTGTGACTAATACAAGCATGAAAAATCTACATTAAAGGATAGATATGATTGTAAGAGATTTCAGTGGGCTGTATTATTTTTATAGTAATCCTTTGAAGAAAATATCTAGCTATCAGTTTGCCTGATAGTGATAATGCCTTCAGGAGCCTTAAAGAACTTAACCAGTCAGCCATTGTTCCTGTCTCCAAACTGTATTAAACTCATGCCTCATTGAATTAAAGAAAAAAAAAATTTTTTTTAACGTTTATTTGTTTTTGAGACAGAGAGAGACAGAGCATGAACGGGGGAGGGTCAGAGAGAGAGGGAGACACAGAATCCAAAACAGGCTCCAGGCTCTGAGCCGTCAGCACAGAGCCCGATGCAGGGCTCAAACTCACGAGCTGGGAGATCATGACCTGAGCCGAAGTTGGATGCTCAACTGACTGAGCCACTCAGGCGTCCCTGAATTTTTTTTTAAAGAGAGAGAACATGAGAGTGGGGAGAAAGACAGGGGGAGCGGGAGAATCTAAAGCAGGCTTCACGCTCAGCACAGAGCCCAATGCAGGGCTCAATCCCATGACCCTGAGATCATGCCCTTAGCCAAAATCAAGAGTCAGATGCTCTTGCCATCCAGGCACCCCATGCCTCATTGATTTTTAAAAATAATTTTATTTGGAAATAATTTCAAACTTACAGAAATGTTACAAGAGTAAGAATAATACTGGGAAAACCCAGATACCCTCTACTTGGTTTCATCTACTTTATCCATTTAATTTTATCGTTGTGCATGCATTGTCTCTCTCCCTACAAACACACACACACAATTTCTTTTTCTGAATCATTTGAGAGTATATACCTGTGTATACCATAACTCTTCACTTCTAAATGCTTCAGTGTATTTCCTAAGAATAGGGATATTCTCTAACTAATATAATACAGTTATCAACACAAGTAAATTTAATATTGATATAAGTATTATAAGTACTTATAAGTATTCCATGATCTGTATTTCAATTGTATTCTTTGGTCTAATATTGTCTTTTAAAGCATTTTTTTAAAGTTTATTTATTTATTTCGAGAGAGATAGAGCAAACAAGGGAGGGGGAGAGAGAGAATCCCAAGCAGGCTCAGCACCACCAGCACAGAGCCTGACACGGAGCTAGAACCCACAAAATGCAAGATCATGACCTCAGCTGAAACAAAGAACCAGACGTTAAACCAACTGAGCCATCCAGGTGCCCCAAGCATTTTTTCTTTAGTAAAGGATCAAGTTACCGTGTTTCTCTATTCTGGAACATTTCCTTAGCCTTTCTTTGTCTTGTATGACATAGGTGCCATCAAATTTCTATGAATTTGATGCAAAGTTGTTCAGTTAATGCTGGTTTTAACAGAACTCGGAGTCAGAGATAAATCAATATACAATGTAATTTTCTTTCTAGGACTTCATTAGGATCACACAAAATTCTGACTAGAAAACACATACCATAATAATGCCTGACTAATCAGCTTGATGGTCCTCTCTTCTCTAATATACTTTGCTAATCTAAGTTTTCCTGTTTGCCCTGGGCACAGTCAGTGCATAAGACAGACCCTGTGTCTGAAGTTCTATGACTAAAGAGCTTTTCTGAATTGAGCTGGGCTTGGGAATTAAAACCAGATATACTTTTCAGTTAATTAATTCATAACATAAAAGAAAACTAAGAGCTTGAGTTTTTTAAAAAATTAATGAGAAGACATTGAAGTCACTGGGAACAGGCTTTTCTAAAGTATGTTCTCTTCAGTATTATTTAATATATTTCCTAAAAAACTAATATAATTAAGCTAGATTTAGCCCATAGTAACCTCTGGCTTTTCTTTCTTTCTTTCTTTCTTTCTTTCTTTCTTTCTTTCTTTCTTTCTTTCTTTCACAGAGGGGAACATTTGATTAAATTACTATTAGTTGAAAATACTATTCGATGGGGAAAAACCCATAAGATATATAAAGACAGATAACATTAAAATAGTTCATTGGGAACAAAAGATCACATGATGTAATACAGATAACTAAGAAAAGAATTCTTCATTTTGAAATGCATTTTTATGCAATGTCATATGGTCTAGTTAAAATCACTGTCATGGTACCTTTTGGTCCAAAAATGGAAGTCATATAGTATATCATGTAACATCTTTACTTTGGCTGACTCACTGTCTTGGCATTGTTTTTACTGCAGATATATATAGAGATGGCTCATGTCATACTTTGGAAAAATGTCTTTGGACAACAGAGCAGAAAGAACACAGTTAAGGAGACTTCCGAATTATTAGATTTTTTAAAAAAAATTTATTTAAAGGCATAATCTGTGAGCAATGAACATAACTTACTTTTTTTAAAACAGGAAGAAAATTAAATTAGAATTTGTTGGGGTGTAGGGAGGGTTGTAAATGTTTAGGTGATTAAAATTAGCTGATTTACCAGTCAGGAATCCCCAAAGTAGTAGATGTTACTTCTGTGAATATAAAAACTTTTTTGTTGTTTTACTTAGAAAACTTGATGAATCAAATGATTGCCATTTAAAAAAACTTAATACCATTCTCATTTAGAAACCACCTAATTGTGGGGCCTATAACCAGGGTCAGAAAGTTCAATAATAAAGTTTATTAAGACAGGTGGCTCACTTATCCAACACCCCTTACTTGGGAAACCCAAATGGCCTTGGCTCAAAGGAAGATCTCCTAATACTAAGTGTAAAACATCTCTGATGAAACAAACATTTCCAGACACATCTCTAAACTATTTTCCATTATTTACCATACAGGAGGTTAGATGTGGTGCAAACGAAAAGGTGATTATTTTCAGTTAGTGACAGCCACTCAGTCTTCCCTGGGACACCTTGATAAAGGACAAAGACAGACTTCTTTCTCACTGGGTAAAGAGAATAAATTGTTTCCTTCTGAATGAGTCTGTACCAGCTGAATGCAGAAGCAGTCATGTGCCAGGGATAAGTTCTGGCCTTTGGCTTCCTGCTTCTTCCAAGTGGCTTTCCACCCCTTAATGTATCTACATGGAATTTGGGGAGGCTGCTCCCTACTTCCTCCCAAAGAGACAACTCCTCCAATGAGTCATGTAGACGCACACTCGAATGTCTCAGGCATTTTCTTGTCTAAGTACAGACAGGATCGCATTGCACCAGCATCCCATGTCACCTACAGCTTCAGCAGCCTCCTCCACTTTCTCAGAGTGCCATGGCCTAGTGCCACAGCCCTGGAGAACCAGGGCATGTGTCTAGGGATCCTACAGAGTGGGAGGGAAAAGCTGGTAATCGATGCCTATTTCAGAACAAGAGCAGCAGGTGTTTGTGCTTTGCCCAGGCTGGGGGTATAGGGTGGGTGAGTGGGTAAAAGTGTGTTGGATCTGGGGTGGGGTAGACTGGTGGAGCTAGTAAATGGGTGTAGGGTTTGGATTGCCTGCAACAGTATTTCAAGCGTTAGGTATTGCTTTTTAAATCACCATGAATAATTTCTTTTCCGTTCTCCCAAGAGAGTTCAAATATGATCATTAAATTTTCTAGCTTTTAGAAGATTATGAACCTAGGACTCACCACTATTGGCTTTTATTTACCAGAATGCAATTAGATGATTGGATAAATTATTGGTAACTTTGCCAATAACTGTGATTCCTGTGGGATTATTATGAAATGCTAATTTTTTAAAACTTTTAAGTCTCCTGTGTTAAAAAATTATTCTGAAAAATTATTCTAAATTTTAAAATTTAACTTAAATACTTTAAAAATTATTTTAAGATTTATTTTTGTTCAAATAGTAAAGAAGACTTCATTCAGGACTCTTGTGGTAAAAGCATTGCTGTAGGGGTTAGAGAGAGAGAGTGCTCCAAATACAATAAAGACAGCTGGAGATTAATAGCCAGCGAGCAGAGAGAAGAGGTCAGTGGATGGAAAATTACCAAGAGGAGACATTGAGGATGGGGGAACTTGCCAAACCACCTTAACAGGATTCTTGCCAAAGGTAGGACAAGGACAGACACATAAAAAGTGGGGGGATAAGGAACACCATCCCAGCAAGGATAAGGGTGGAGACTGGAGGCTGAGGTTTTGTTGAGAAAAGGTCTTAGAGGAGCCTGACTAAAGTTTGGTCAAAGAGAGTCTTTGTCATGCGTACTAAATTTGGTTGTCCACTACAGAAAGCGTTCAAGGAAGGGCTCTGGTAAAGTTAATCTGGGAGCGGAGAAAAGCCCTCTCAGACTTGTAGTTGGGAGCTAATTCACACAGGGTTGCTATGAGAGGGCCCAGTTCTTCTCTTTTGAAGGGTGGCCACAAATGCCGCAGTGGGGAGCAGGGTCAACAGCTGGGCCAGCCAGACCTTACAGACCTTCTGCTCACTATGGCCCACCCCATCTAGTCCAGCCAAACAATTTGCTGTTAAACTAGATCGAGAGATTATTTTTGTATATGCTGTAAGAAAGTAATTTAGTTTCATTCTTTTGCATGTAGCTGTCCAGTAGTTGGACCACTCTTACACTATACACAGAAATAAACTCAAAGTGGATTGAAGACCTAAATGTGAAACCTGAAACCATAAAATTCCTAGAAGAAAACATAG
This sequence comes from Panthera uncia, assembly GCF_023721935.1. Lineage (NCBI taxonomy): Eukaryota > Metazoa > Chordata > Mammalia > Carnivora > Felidae > Panthera > Panthera uncia. The sequence continues at coordinate 45,691,156 of NW_026057582.1, read as the reverse complement.
GCAATAATTTATTTGTCATTGGCCATAGACACCTTTTTCTGGATACAGCTCCTCAAGCAAGGGAAGCAAAAGCAAAATTAAACTATTGGGACTGCACCAAAATAAAAAGCTTTTGCACAGCAAAGGAAACCATCAACAAAAAGGCAGTGTACTGAACGGGAGAAAATATTTGCAAATCGTATATGCAAAAGAAGTTAATGTTTAAAATATATAAAGAAGTTGTACAACTCAACACCAAAAAACCAAATAGTCTGAATTAAAAGTAGGCAGTGGCCCTGAATAGATATTTTTCAGAAAAAGTTGTAAGGATGGCCAACAGACACATGAAAAGATATTTAATATCACTAATCATCAGGGAAATGCAAAAACCATAATGAAATATCACCTTACACCTGTCAGAATGGCTAGAATGAAAAAGACAAGAAATAACAAGTGTTGATGAGGATGTGGAGAAAATGGAACCCTCATGCACCTTTGGTGGGAATGTAAATTGGTGCAGCCACTGTGGAAAACAGTATGGAGGTTCTCAATAAATTAAAAATAGAATTGCCATATCATCCAGTAATCCCATTCCAGAGTATTTGCCCAAAGAAAACAAAAACACTAATTAGAAAAGATATATGCACCCATATGTTAATTGTTGTTTTATTTACAATAGCCAATATACGGAAACAACCTTTGTCCATCAATTGATGAATGGGTAAAGAAGATGTATGTATATGTGTGTGTATATATATACATATATAGAGAAGGAGAGAGAGAAAATTACTCAAACATAAAAAATAATGAGATCTTGCCATAAAAAATAATGAGATCTTGCTAATAATGTGCACATACCTAGAGGTTATAATGCTAGAGCAAGACAAATACCATATGATTTCACTCATATGTGGAATGTAAGAAACAAAACAAAGACAAAAAAAACAGACTCTTAGGGGCACCTGGGTGGCTCAGTTGGTTAAGTATCCGACTTCGGCTCAGGTCATGATCTCATGGCTCATGGGTTTGAGTCCCCCATTGGGCTCTGTGCTGACAGCTCAGAGCCTGGAGCCTGCTTTGGATTCTGTGTCTCCGTCTCTCTCTGCCTTTCCCCCACTCATCCTCTCCCTCTGTCTCTCCCTCAAAAATAAACAATCATTAAAAACAAAAACAAAAACAACAAAACCTCTTAAATGCAGAGAAAAAACTGGTGGTTACCGGAGGGGAGGTGGGTAGAGGGATGGGTGAAATAAAGGGGATCAAGATGAGGACTGATTAATGTGTAGAAGTGGGTTTTCGTTTGTTTTGTTTTTAGATTTTATTTATTTATTTTTTAAAGTAAATTCTCCACCCAACGTGGGACTCAAACTTATGACCCCATAATTGAGAACCACATGCTTTACCGATGGAGCCAGCCAGGCACCCTAATGTGTAGAAATGTTGAATAATTATATTGTACACCTGAAACTAATATAACACTGTATGTTAATTATACTTAAACAAACAAACAAAAAAGCCAAGGGTGCCTGGGTGGCTCAGTCGATTAAGCTTCTCACTTTGGCTCAAGTCATGATCTCGAGGTCCATGGGTTTGAGCCTCACAACAGGCTCTGTGCCTCCAGCTCGGAGCCTGAAGCCTGCTTCGGATTCTGTCTCCCTCTCTCTCTGCCTCTTCCCTGCTCACACTCTGTGTGTGTGTCTCTCTCTCTCAAAAATAAACAAACATTAAAAAAAAAAAAAAAAGCCAACTAGGTCCAGGGAGTCTTGGAAGTCTTTATTGTTGCGTGTCCCAGAGTCAAAAGAGAAGAATCAGATCACCTTTTACTAGGCTAATGTATTTTTTTGAATTGGACAAACATTTTTAGATTATAAACTTGATCTTGTTTGTAATCACTTCAAAGGCTTGTTCAATTTCTGTGTGTGTGGTAAGGTATACATGGCATAAAATTTATCATTTTAACTTAAAATTTTTTTTTTCATTTTGAGTACGCAGTTCAGTGGCATGAAAGTACATTCGCATTCACCACTATCCATTTCCAGAACTTTTCCATCACCCTAAAGTATTTAACACTAAACTCCTAATTCCCCCTTCCCCTTAGTCCCTGGAAACTCTCATTCTACTTTCTGTGTCTATGAATTTGACTACTCTAGGTTGTGACTGGCTTATTTCACTTAGCATAATGTCTTCAAGATTCATTCATGTTGTAGCATGTGTCAAAATTTCCTTCCTTTTTAGGGCTGAGTAATATTCCATTGTATGTATATGTGTGTGTGTATGTAATATATATATATATTACATATATATATATACACACACACACATATATATACACATATACATATATACACTTTACCTTTATATATACACACACACACACACACACATATATATATATATATATACCTTTATCATACACATACACACCATATTTTGTTTATACATTCATCTGTCAAAGGACACTTGAATTGCTTCCAGCTTTTGGCTATTGTGAATAATGCTGCTGCAAACATAGATGTAAAAATATCTGTTTCAGTCCTTTTAATTTTGGGGGGGTATATACTAGAAGTGGAATTGCTGGATCGTTTGGTAATTTTTTAAAATTTCTTGAGGAACCATCGTACTGTTTTCCACAGTGTCTGCACCATTTTACATTTCCACTAACAATACACAAGAGTTCCAGTTTCTCTGTATCCTCATCAATATTTGTTCTTTTCTTTCTCTCTTTTGTTTTTTTTTTCTAGTAGCCCTCCTGATGGGTGTAAAGTGGTATGTCCTGGTGGTTTTGATTCACGTTTCCCTGATGATCAATGATGTTGAGCATCTTTTCATGTGATTATATTTGCCATTTATAGATCTGTTTTGGAGAAATGTCTGCTCAAGCCCTTTGCCTATTTTTAAATTGTTTTTTTTGTTGTTGTTGGTGGTGACTGTAGGAATTTTTTATATATTCTGGATATTAATTCCTTATCAGACATATGATTTGCGAATATTTTCTCATTCTGTAGGTTTCCTTTTCACTCTGTTGATAGTATCTTTTGATATATAAAGGTTTTAAATTTTGACGAAGTCCAATTTATCTATTTTTTGTTGTCTGTGTTTTGGTGTCATATCAAAGAATTCACTGCCAAATTCAATGTCATGAAGATTTTGCCTTGTATTTTCTGCTAAGAGTTTTATAGTTTTAGGTCTCATGTTTAGGTTTTTCATCCATTTTTTAAAATGTTTATTTATTTTTGAGAGAGGAGAAGGGAGGGCCAGGGCCGGTTGGGGGCGGAGCAGACAGAGGATCCGAAGAGGGCTCTGTGCTGACAGCAGAGAGCCTGATGTGGGGCTCAAACTCACGAACTGTGAGATCATGACCTGAACAGAAGTTGGACGCTTTACTGACTGAGCCTCTCAGGCGCCCCGGGTGTTTGATCCATTTGAGTTAGTTTTTGTATATAGTGTAAGGTATGAGTACAATTTCATTTTTTTTGCATGTGGATATTCATTTTTCCCAGCACCACGTGTTGAAGGCTGTCTTTTCCCCATTGAATGGTCTTGGCGCCCTTGTGATTGATCATTCAGTTTTATCTCATGTTGAGGAGAGGAAACTGCTAGAATTGTATCACTTTTAGATGTGCATTTCACTTTTCAATAGGTTTTCAAAATCTATGTATCCACCACAGTTTTTCACCAGCCTTTTGTTAGAAAGTCAGTGGGAGGTAGTGACTTTACCTTTATTATGTATGACAAGGCCTGGCCCTATGAAGGATTCTGCCAGTCTGATGTACTTGTATGGTTTGAGGAAACGCAGACCTCTCCAAATTTTCTTCGTTGGGTGTCCTACAGATTGGGCTTTCCTCCTAAGGAATATATTCCTTTAGTCTAACAAACCTTTAGAATGCCAGTACATGTGGGAGGAATAAAAAACATTAGTCATTTACACACCAGTGCGAATTCATTTACAACATTACATTCCTCACAGTTGATTAACTGAGAAGAAGGGAATGTTAACTTAAACTTTTTTGGAGGTTTGGGGAGAAGGAAAAACACTACTTTAAGGAAAAGGCCACATTCCAAGGAGGGCAGGCCTGGGTTTCGTGCTACCCTGGGCAGCATGAGGCATTGAGCCAAGAGAAAACCGTAGCCCAGAAGGGGAAGTGGCAGAATCTAAAGATAAATTTTGCCTACTTCACAGCTATGTCAGGGAGAGGTTCTGGAAGTGAGCATGAGTAATCCATTGATGTGCATGTGCATGACCTAGACCCGTCTCTTTTATGTTTATTTTAAAGCAACAGCTCATGTTTCTCCAGGCCTGGCAGCATTGCTTTTAGTTATTAGTTATTTCTTTTAGCTATTAGCCTGCAAATAACTAACAGAGGATTTTCTTTCTGTGACCCTCGCCTCTACCTCCAACACACACACTCACACACATTTCTCTCTTTAGGATTTGTTATGATTTTGTAATGATTCTAATTTGAGTTGATTATGCATATTTAAATAGTAGATATACTGAAGGTGGTGAGTACTGGATATTTTATTTTATTTTATTATTTTATTTTTTGAGAGAGGGAAGTTGCAAGCGAGAGAGGTACAGAGAGAGAGAATCCCAGGAGGGGAAGAGAGGGAGAGGGGGAGAGGGGGAGAGGGGGAGAGAGGAGGGGGGGAGAGAGAGAGAGAAAGAGAAGCAGGTCTCACCCAAAGCATGGCTCAAGCTCACCTGACATGGGACTCGAACTCATGGACAGTGAGATCGTGACCTGAGCCAAAGTCAGATGCTTAACGACTGAACCACTCAGGTGTCCCTGGATATTTTAATAGTTACATTCCTACATTTCAAGAATTAGAATGTTTTTAAAATTTTTAAAGAGTGGCATTCTGTCCTTTAAGCTTCTGTTTCTAGCCAAAATCATCTCTACTACACACTAGAGAAAAGCAGTTTTAAAACTTGGTTCAGTTATCTCTAAAATACCTTTTATTCACAAAGGAAAGGTGTATCCAGATCACATTCAAAGTTTGTATGTCATTAACACCTTAGTCTCACTAATGTGGCCGCAGAAGACTTCACCACTGATGGATGTAAGTCTCAGAAAAAGTACCACGAAGGCCAAACACACTCTTTCTTAGTTTGCTACTAAGGTTTTCCCCTCTTCTATTATGGAACTACTTCTCTGTCACTTCTTGGTCTTTGTACTGTTATACGGGAGTGGACTTGTGACAACAGA